>NC_037680.1:109997307-110162451 GCF_003255815.1 Theropithecus gelada
TGGCCCGGCAGCATGGCGGCGGCGGCGGGCGCCCCTCCGCCGGGTCCGCCGCAACCGCCTCCGCCGCCGCCGCCCGAGGAGTCGTCCGACAGCGAGCCCGAGGCGGAGCCCGGCTCCCCACAGAAGCTCATCCGCAAGGTGTCCACGTCGGGCCAGATCCGACAGAACGTCCGCTCGCGGCGCGGCGGCCCGGGCGCGCGCCCCTCACGCCGCGGCAGCCCCAGCCGAGGCCCGTGGCCCTGCCCGAGCGGCCGCCCAGGCCCAGCCCGGCCCGGCCTGGGGTCCCGCGGACGTCCCCGCCTCGGTCTAGCGTGACCCGCCGCTGTAACGGGCCGGCGCCCCGGGCGGAGCGCGCGGCCCCCGACGGACGGCGGGCGGCGGCGGGGCCGGGCGGGGGGCGCGCAGGTGGGCGCTCCCGGGGGCCGCGTGCTGGGCGGGGGGCGCGCGAGGAGTTGGGCCGCGAGGACCCGGAGGAAACTGAGGCCTAGATGCAGGGGACTGCGCTCGTGCCACCGAGCGGGTCCCACGCGGGGGCTCCCGGCTGCGCCCCGCGGGCGTGCGCGGTCCCCAAACCCTAGTTCTGCACATTTCTCAGGAGCGGTCGGGTGGTGTCCCGCGAGTGCCCTGCAGACTTCCCTGTGGTGCCCTCAGAAGTCCGCTCGGACCCGGGTGCGAGGGATCACCCCTTCACCCCTTCATCACAAAAGGGAAGGAAGGGATGCGCGTTCAGTGACCGTCTCTCTCAGCAAAGCCGGGACCGCGCACCCGCTTGGCACCCAACTCTCCACTGAGAACTCCGAACGCTAAATATTAGATAAAGACGCACGTCCTTTTTGCAGGAGGAAAGTTGCACCGTTTGTTTTCCCGTTGTGCTTCCTATTGAAAACTGCTTACGGTTTTTGCTCCAAGTGAGCCCGCCCGGTTAGAACACTGCTTCCTCAGGCAGGTGGCTGGACAGGTGGCCGTGAGGAGGCTGAGTCCCTGGGGCAGCGCTGGCAGATCCGTTTGGCACGGACATTCTCCTCCTGCTGCAGTGCGCTTTTCCTCAGGGGCGGGTTAGGTTCAGCCGGTCACTTCACCGTGGGAGTCTTCTCTTCTGTCAGCCTTGAATACCTGCGATGGGGGAACCTGAAGTCCTAACATGTTACAAACAGGTTTGTTGTGAAGTGCTCCAGTTATTCAGCAAATAGGTACGGAACACCTGCTTTGTTCCGGGTGTAACAGTAACAGTAGTAATAATAATGATAGCAATAGCAAATAACAATTCTTTAATACCGTCTATGTGCCAGGCAATTTCTTGGGTTAGCTTTACAGCACTTGACGTGGTTAGTTTATTAGTACTGGTGAGAACCCAATGAGTTGGATGCTATCATCTCCGCCTTTTGGAATTGGAATAGAAGTAGAGTCAAGGTTAAATGACTTGTCCAGAGTGTCACAGGTCGTAAATGTGGATCTGGATTGGAACCATGGTCAAGACCTTAAGATGGAAGGTAGTTTCTACACCTAGGGGTTCTCAGTCTAGTGGGGAGATGGACACCTGGGCACCTGACATGACAACATTTTAAGTGCTGTGGAAACTCGGGGCAGAGACTGCCCTGGGGAGGCAGGAGAGGTTTTCTTTAAGGTGGGATCTTGAGGGATAAGGAATTCGCCAGGCTAAGTGGGTAAGAAATGGCTTTCTACATATTTGAACGTTGTGTCTAGAGCTTTAGGCACAACTGTGAAATGATCAGAAGTTGGGCCAGAGGTGGATCACGTTGATTAGACTTAGAGGTTGGAAGGGTTAGTTAAGGCTGAATTTCGAGGGGCTGGTCCTTTGAGGGGTTTGCTTTTTGGCCGTGGGCAAGAGGTGGCCACAGAGGGTTGTTCAAAGCATGGGGGTGATGGACCAGATGTGCTTTTGGGAAGATCTCCACATAGCCCTAAATGGTACTGATAGGACTTGCTTTCTTCTGTTGCCCAGGCAAGGTGCTGACCAGTGTGGGGTAGATCATGTGATTTAAAAGGTTGATTAAGAACAAGATTGTGTTGAGAGAGATTTGATTCCTGAGAGATTCCAGTGTTCAGAATTTTGTTGGTTAAGAGGTGTTTTTGCTTTCCTTCTTTTTTCTCCTAAAACAATAGCTGCTATACCAGCTGTTCTGGTTGAGGAGGAGTGATGGGTAGACTGTTAAAAATACACCCCGAGGACTTAGAGTTTCTGAATACAGTCACATCTGCTGTACAGATAGCTTAAGGCTGATTTTTCTTCTGAGTTGTTAAGAGATTGTCAGAATGTGGGAATGCGAGGTTGACTGTATGTAATAGCTCTATTTTTTTTTTTTCCAGCAGATAAGCCATTCACAAAATTCTTCTGGTATCTATGGTACATAATAGAAATATCAGAAATGGTATGGGGTAGCAGTCTGAGTCTAAAAAGAAAAACAGAACTCACCTTAAGTATTTAGAGCAGAAGGAATGTAACGTAGGGGAGTGGTCACACAGGTGGTGGGAGTACTGAGAATGCAGGCTGCAGTGAGGCAAGCCGGAGATGAGGCAACAAGCAGGAAACCGCTGCCACCCCTAAGCTGGAGGGTGAAGGAAGGAGATGGCATTTCAGACTTCAGGGACAGCTGTCACCCACCAAAAACTGGGGTCACAAGGGGTCCACCTGGCAGTGGCTGGAGGCTTGCAAGGGCACAGCTGCTGCTACAGATGTACTGTTCTCCTTCTGCCTGGGAACCTTGTCCTGGCTGGGGTCACCTCCTCCACAACTTGGACTGGAGCAGAAGGACAAAGAATGGATCTGAGGACAAGCTGGCCCAGGACCAGAACTGTATGTATGTCAGGCTTTTAAAATATTAGTCTAGTGCAAGTCAGAGCTGTCTTAATGAAGAGAAAAACAAAGAGAATGTCTTAGGACAGTGCTCCTCAAATTTTAATGTGCAGATTCATCCCCTAGGGATCTTGTTAAAATGATGATTATGGTTGAGTAGGTCTAGGGTGGGTGGGGCCTTAGAATGTGCATTTCTTTTTATTTTCTTTTTTCTTTTTGAGACAAAGTCTTACTTTGTCACCCAGGCTGGAGTGCAGTGGTGCGATCTCAGCTGCTGCAACCTTTGCCTCCAGGGCTCAAGTGATTTTCCTGCCTCAGCCTCCCAAGTAGCTGGGACTACAGGCAAATGCCACCATGCCTGGCTAATTTTTGTATTTTGTTGTAGAGATGGAGTTTCGCCATATTCCCCATCCTGGTCTCAAACTCCCGAGCTCAAGTAATACACCCACCTCAGCCTCCCAAAGTGCTGGGATTATAAGCTTGAGCCAGCGCACCTGGCAGAATATGCATTTCTAACAAGCTCCCATAAGATGCTGATGCTGCTGGTCCATGGACCACACTTTGAAATACAAGACCTTATGGCACACATGTAAAAAGAAGCCTCTCCAAACTTCAAATAATTCTTCAGGTTATAGATCTTTAGCATATTGAAAATTTGATCTGTGCAGATTTGTGATGGCCATTTGTCAGTTTAGTGTTTCATGCATGTGTGATTTTTTAATATATTCGAGCTCTATAGAGTTGAAGCTGTCCCCAGCAAAGACATTACTTCATTTGTATTTCCTGACCACAGTATACAGTAATGACTCTGTAGAACTGCACAGCTAGAATGGAAAGAAAGAAAATGGAGCTAACACACCAACCAGCACATTCTCCAGCGCATTATAAGGTATTTTGAAATTTCGGTAAAGAACCGTGTAATTCTGCGAAGCTATCAGTTAAAATAGTTTAATTTATTTGAAAGTTTCTAAAAAGTTAACATTTTTTTGGATATGAGCATGAAAGTGCTTGGATTCCTGATTTTAAATTTAAACAAAGCATTTCTTTCCATTATGAAATGAAGACTAGTAAAAATTAGGTGAAGGGTTTAAGTTGTAAAAATCTTAAAAAAATACACCCCAGTTTTATGAGATATAATTCACATGGGATACAGTTCACTCATTTAAAGCATATAGTTCAGGGGTTGTCAGTATATTTGCTGTTGTGCAACCATGACCACAGTCAATTTTAGAACATTTTCATCACCCCATTTCCTCTCAACTCCCTCAACCATAGGCAACCAGAATCTACTTTCTGTGTCTGTGTTCGCTGATTCTGGTCATTTTATAAAAATGGAATCATACAATATGTGTTCTGGCTTCTTTCACTTAGCATGATATTTTCAAGGTTCATCCATGTCATAGCATGTATCGGTACTTCATTTCTTCTTTTTGTTACTGGGTAGTATTCTATTATACAGATACACTGCATTTTATTTATCCATTTATCAGTTGATGGACATTTGAGTTATTTCTACTTTTTGGCTATTCTGGATAGTGCTGCTATGAACATTCATGTACATGTTTTTGTGTGGACGTTGGTTTTCATTTATCTTGGCTATATACCTAGGAGTGGAAGTGCTGGGCCATATGGTAATACTACTGGACTATTTTCCAAAGCTACCATACCATTTTACATTCCCACCAGCTGTGTATGAGGAGGGTTCCAATTTTTCCACATCCTTGGCAGTACCTGTTATTATCTCTCTTTTGATAATAGCCATCCTAGTAGGTATGAAGTAATGTAGAAGATTTTTAATACCATTTTATTGTTGGATTTCAGAGTCTAAACTTTGGTGTCAGATAAAGTTGCTTCAGACCCTGTGCTTCTAGTTAAGAAGCATGCGATTGTGGACAGGGCATCTAAACCTCCCTTAAGACTTGGTTTCCTCATCTGTAAACATGGAAAATGTTAGATCTTAGGTTGGTTGTAGTGACAGTAAATGTTAACTGTGTGTTCCTGAGCCTCAGTTTCCATGTCAGTAAAATAGAAATAATGGTTGTCATATCCGTAAAATAGGAATGGGGATGTTAACTCATAGAATTAAATTGGATAATCTGTGTAGAACGCCTAACATAGTGGCCGATGTATAGTAAGTGATCACTAAATGGTTGCTTTTGATTATTTTTTGTCTTTCTGATTGTTCTTTTTTTATCCCAGATAGGAATCATTTCCCTGACTCCATTTTTCTTCATCTCAAGCTGGTCTGAGTCTCCATCTCTGGGCTCCAGAAGAGCAAATACAAACAAATCTGGCTGAAAATTAGCAAAGACCATTTTTTAAAGAAATTGTTAATTTACTGAGTACTAGTGGGAATATCATGGCTAGGTATTATATTTTTTATTTCACTGGTTCAGTTTAACAGCAAATATTTGAGATCTTAACATTGTTAATTGTTGTGCGAGGCACTAGGGGTATCTTATTGAGTAACAACAGCAACAAAAATTTTTAGAGATGATCGTCTAGAAGACATTAATAAACAATTGCACGGTTAATATAAAGTTGTGATGGGGACTGGTGCTGATGAGGAGAGAGCCAGAATACTTTGAGAGGACATCGTAGGTGAATTTGACCTGATATCGGAGGTCTGGGAGGGCCTCTTGAGGCAGTGACTGGCTGGGGTCTGAAAGGTGAGTAGGGAGCAGTGACTTCTGCTTCTGGCAGTGGTGGGCTGAGTAACTGAGGAGCCAGTCTGCCAAGCACAGTCTGCTAATGAGATGATGCTGAATTTCTGGACTAGGATCTGGGGAGGCTGAAGGTCTGTGGAAGTGAGTGTGGTATTTGGGGCTGCTTTTGACCTTGGAATCTATAGTGGCATCTGTAGTGGGTTTGGCATCTTTTCCAAATTTGGTCCACCTGGAACTTCAGGGTGTAGGTATAATAAGATATTAGTTAAATATCTTTTAAAAATATTTTCTTTTTTTTTTTTGAGATGAGGTCTTGCTCGGTTGTCCAGGGTGGAGTGCAGCGGCATACTGCAGTCTCTAACTGGGCTCAGGCAATCCTGCCTCAGCCACCTGAGTAGCTGGGACTCCAGATGCGTTCCATGATGCCTGGCTAATTTAAAAACAAATTTTTGTGGAGACGGGGATCTCACTATGTTGCCCATGCTTGGGGTCTCTAACTCCTGGGCTCAAGCAATCCTCCCCCTTTGCCGTCCCAAAGTGCTAGAATTACAGCTACTGTGCCTGGCCAAAAATTTTTGTTTTGAAATGGGGTCTTGCTGTATTCCCCAGTCTGGTCTCAAACTCCTGGGCTCAAGTGATCCTCCTGCTTCAGGCTTCTGAGTAGCTGGGAGTGTAGGCTCAAGCCACTGTGCCTGGCTAATTAAATATTTTGAGAGTAAATCATCGTGAACTTAGGAGAAACTCTAAATCCAGTGTTGGTGTCTTTATAAGAGAAAGGGGAGGGAGATTTGACAGAAAGACATATAGAGAAAAAGGTTATGGGAAAACAGAGCCTGAGATTAGAGTTCTGTTGATGTAAACCAAGGAATGCCTGGGGCCACTAGAAGCTGGAAGAGATAACAGATGGAATCTCCCCTAGAGCCTTCAGAGGGAGTGCGGCCCTTCTGATCCCTTGATCTCGGACTTCCAGCCCCCAGAGCAGTGAGACAGCCAAGTTTTGTTTTGTTTTTTTTTCAAGTTTTGTTTTAAGCCTTGAAGTTTTGTGGCAGCCCTAGGGCAGCCCTGGGGAACGAACACTGGGCCATGAACAAAACAAACATGGGAGCTGAGAGGCTGAGCCCTGTGAGACTGTCCGAGTGCCTTAACACGGCTGAGGCACCAGGTTCTGCCAAAGGGCAACAGTCCTGGGTGACACCCTCCCCTCACAATTTGGATTGGGATCCCAAGGAGCCACTTCCAAGGAATACACATGAGCCAGAAGTAAGACTTTGGAAGGACTGCAGCCCTGCTTCACATCACCTCAGTCCTCTGAAATTAAAGTAATCCCAGTGTACTAGTGTCTCCAGATTCCCAACAGAAACAAACTTTAATCCTCTCTAGAGGGAGATAACATCAATGGAGGCCTCTAATGACTTTCACAAGTCTGTTTGTAAATTCATTATTGTGCATACAATAAAAAAAATAGACACCCAGGGAGGCAAAGGCACTTGAGTTAAAACCAGTAGAAACAACAGACTATAGACAGATCAGCAGGGCTTCCAGATACCAGACACAGACTTTACAACAACTATGCTTCTTGTGTTTAAGGAGATACAAGATCAGATTGAGAGTTTTGGCAGAGAACTAGAAACTATAAAGAACCAAATGAAAATTCTAGTCCACACTGGCATGGCTCACACCTATAATCTCAGCACTTCCGGATTGAGGCAGGTGGATCATTTGAGGTCACGAGTTTGAGACCAGCCTGGCCTACGTGGCAAGATCCCGCCTCTACTAAAGATAAAATTTTTTTTTCTTTTTTTTGAGACTGAGTCTCACTCTTGTTACCTAGGCTGTAGTGCAGTGGCACGATCTCGGCTCACTGCAACCTTTGCCTCCCGGCTTCAAGCAATTCTCCTGCCTCAGCCTCCCAAGTAGCTGGGATTACAGGTGCCCATCACCACGCCCAGCTAATTTTTTGGTATTTTTAGTAGAGACGGAGTCCCATCATGTTGGCTGAGTTGGTCTCGAACTCCTGACCTCAGGTGATCTGCCCACCTCTGCTTCCCAAAGTGCTGGGATTACAGATGTGAGCCACTGCACCCAGCCAATAAAAGAAAATTCTAAAATTGAAAAACATAATAATCAAAATTAACCAAAAAAAGAGCAGATTAGACCCAGGCTGAAAAAATTGTGTGACCCAGAAAATAGCTCAGAAGAAAATACCCACAAGGAAGCCTGGAGACATAAAAAATGGAAAAAATTGGAGAGGGTAGGAGACAGATACAGTAAAAAGGTCTTGTGTTTAATTGTCACAAGAGAGGAGAGGTGAGAGAAAATTGAGGAGACACAATATTTGAAAAGATAATGTGGCCAGCTGCGGTGGCTCACGCCTGTAATCCCAGCAGTTTGGGAAGCTGAGGTGAGCGGATCGCTTGAGATCAGGAGTTCAAGACCAGCCTGGCCAACATGGTGAAACCCTGTGTCTACTAAAAGTATTAAAATTAGCCGGGCATGGTAGCAGATGCCTGTAATCCCAGCTACTCGGGGGGCTGAGGCAGGAGAATCGCTTGAACCCGGAAAGCAGACGTTGCAGTGAGCTGAGACCATGCCATTGCACTAAAGCCTGGGTGACAAGAGCGAAACTCTGTCTTAAATTAAAAAAAAAAAAAGAAAGAAAAGATAATACCTGAGAATTTCCTGCAACAAATAACAGGAACCATTCACAGATTCGATAGCCATATGAACTGAAAGAACCATATCTAATCAATTCCTGATACACCCCCGTGCTCTGCATAATGATGTTTCCATATGATGGTACACATGGACAAAGGTGATCCCACAAGATTATAATGGAGCTGAAAAATTGCTATTGTCTAGTGACGTGGTAGCTGTTACAATGTTGTAGGGCAATGAATTACCTATGCGTTTGTGGTGATGCTGGTGTAAACAGACCTACTGCACTGCAAGTGGTAGGAAAGTATAGCACATACAATTATATACAGTACATAATAATTGATAATAAACAACTTTGTTACTGGTTTATATATTTACTATTTATGCTTTCTGTTATTTTAGAGTATATTCCTTCTACTTATAGAAAAAAGAAAAGCAAATTGTAAAACTGCCTCAGGCAGGTCCTTCAGGAGGTATCCAGAAGAAGGCATTGTTATCATAGGAGGTGACAGCTCCATGTGTGTCATTGTCCCTGAAGACCTTCCACTGGAGACGGAAGACAATAATATTGATGATCCTGACTCTCTGTAGGTCTAGGCTAATGTGTGTGTGTGTTTCTTAGTTTTTAACAAAAATATTTAAGAAATAAAATAATTAAATTAAAATAGAAAAAAGTTATAGAATAAGGATATAAAGAAAATATTTTTGTACAGGTGTACAATGTGTGTGTGTTTCAAGCTAAATGTTACTAGAAAAGAGTCAAAAAATTAAAAGTTTATAAAGTAAAAATGTTACAGTAAGCTAAGGTTAATTTGTTATTGAAGAAAGTCTTTAAAAAAATAAATGTAGTGTAGCCTAAGTGTACAGTGTTTATAAAGCATACAGGATTGGTTAGTAGTGTCCTAGGCCATCACATTCACTCACCAGTCACTCACTCACTCATCCAGAGCAACTTCCAGCCCTGCAAGCTCCAGTTACGGTAAGTACCCTATACAGGTGTACCATTCTAAAAATCTTTTATGACATATTTTTACAGTACCTTTTCTATGTTTAGTTATATTTAGATACACAAATATTTGCTATTGAGTTATAGTTGCCTACAGTGTCAGCACAATCATGTGCTATACTGGTTTGTAGTCTAGGAGCAATAGGCCACCTAATATGCCATACAGATTAGGTGTGTGCCGTCTAGATTTGTGAAAGTACACTCTATGATGTTCACATAGGATGAAATCACCTAATACTACATTTCTCAGAATAGATCCTCATTGTTAAGCGACCGGTGACTGTAAGCACTGTTGAAAACCATAGATGAAGAGAAAGAGAGAAAGGCGGAGGTTGCAGTGAGTCGAGATCACACCACTGCACTCCAGCCTGGGCAACAGAGCAAGACTTCGCTTCTAAAAACAAAAACCAAACAAAAAAAGAGTGACAGCTGTGTTCTTAACAGAAACAATGAAAACCAAAAGTCTGTTGAAATTTAAGTGCTCAGAGAAACTGTGAACCCAGAATTCTGTGTGCAGCAAAAATGTCCTTCAGAAAATACAGTTGAAATAAAGGCACTTTCATATAAACAAAAACAATGTTTTTGCCAGCAGACCCACACTAAGGGAAACATAAAGTGTTTTTTGTTTGTTTTGGCTAAAGGAAAATGAGCTCAAGTTAAACGTTAGAGTTGTAGGAAGGAATGGAGACTTAAAAAGGGTTTCTATGTGGAAAAGACCAAATGATTATTAACTATAAAAATTATGCCTTTGGGTTTAAAATATATATAATTAAAATACATGACAACAATGTCATATAGGCTAGAAAGGAGGCAAATGGAGTAGAACTTTTCTAAGGTCTTTGCATTTCCAGGAAGAAGAACAAAGATCCAATTATATTAGACAAGTCAGGGTTGCATGTTGTATGTAATCTGTGTGGTGGCCACCAAAATTGTGATAGTGTGTGATATCTAAGCTAAACAAGAAAAATAGAATCAGGGATTCTAAATCTGACAGAAGGCAAGAAAGGAGAGAAAACACTGAACAACTGGGACAAAGAGAAAGCAAATAGTAAGTTAGTAGACTGAAATCCCAGTGTATCAGTAATCACATTAAATGTAAGTGGACTTAAATGCTCCAGTTAAAATACAGAGGTTGTGAGATGGGATACAAAAGAAAATCCTGACTAGGCTATTTGAAAGAGATACATTTAAAATATAAGGATATTAAAAGATTGAAAGTAAAAGAATAGGAAAAGATACTATGCAAACACTAACCAAAAGAAACTTGGTGTAGCTATTTTAGTATCAAAGTAGATTATAAGGGAAAAATTACGAGTAGAGATAAAGATATACTGATAAATGAGAAAAAGTTCATTTTGGATATAATAATTTAAAATGTGAAAGTAATAATTTCAAAATAAAAGAAAAATTAATTGTAAGGGAAACAAGTTCATAATCATTGTGAGATATTTTAACACACCTGTCTTACATGCTATGCATCAAGTAGACAAATTTGTAAAAATGTAGAATTGAGCAACACAAGTACTAATTTTTTTTTTTTTTTTTTTAGAAACGGAGTTTCACTCTGTTGCCCAGACTGGGGTGCAATGGCACAGTCTCTGCTCACTGCAACCTCCACCTCCCAGGTTCAAGTGATTCCTCTGCCTCAGCTTCCCGAGTAGCTGGGACTACAGGTGTGTATCACCATGCCTGGCTAATTTTTGTATTTTTAGTAGAGATGGGGGTCTCACCATCTTGGTCAGGCTGGTCTCGAACTCCTGACCTCAGGTGATCCACCTGCCTCGGCCTCCCAAAGTGTTGGGATTACAGGCGTGAGCCACTGCACCTGCCACAAGTACTAAACTTGACCTAATGGAAATATGTAGAGCACTGTACCTAACAATTGTAGAATCTAAGTTTTTTTTCAATACACAGGCACATTTGTCAGAATTCACTATCTGCTGGCCATAACGCAAGTCTCAAAAACTTTCAAAGAGTTGAAATTGTGTAGAGTATGTTCTCTGACAACAACAGCATTAAGCCAGGTTCAATAAAAAGAATGTCTCAATATATTTGGAAATTTTAGATATCTATTTCTAAGTAACTTATGAGTCACAGAAAGCTTAAATATTTTCAGTTGAACAATAGCAAATACGTGTATATAAAATGGGGTACAGCTGAAGTCATGTTTAGAGGGAAATTTATAGCTTAGAATACATATGTTAGAAAAGAAGACATGCTGAAAATCAGGTAGTTAGAATAGCAACACATTAAGCTCAAAGGAAATAGAGTATTTTTTTTAAAGGATTTATGAAAGAATGAGGAGGAGGAGGTTGCTGATCAAAGAGGTATGCAAAGGCCCTGTGGCAAGAGGGAGCTTGGGGAAATCTTGGGGCTGAAAGAAGGCTATGGTGGTTAGGGCTGGTAAGCATCAGGAGCCCTTGGTTGGGACATGACACTGGAGAGGGTTGGAGGCTGTGTTAGGGAGCTCTGCCTTTTTTCTCCCAGAGCAGTGGGATGCTATTGCTTTAAGATTTTAGGAAGGAGCATGACCTAATCGGATCGTGGTTGAAAAGATGGCTCTAGCTGTGCTGCGGTTGACTGAGTGGATGCTGGCTGACCCAATGCAGTGAGAGATGCTGGCAGCCTGGGCCTGGCCTTGTGGCTGTGGCGATGGGGGAAGTAGCTGGATTTGAGAGATGCTGAGGAGGTGACATTGTGAGAACTCAGTGGTGGTTTGGTGTGGGTGTTGGGGGAGAGGATACTTGTGATTCCTGTGATGAGCTGGATAATGGAACTCTTCTCTGATTTAATGAGCTGTGGTTGAGGACAGCTTTGGGGATTTTGCTGTTACCTAGCTCCGCTGCTTGCTGTCCTGGAACCTCTTATTCTCCACTACCCCAATTTTGCCAATGAGCGACATAGATTCAGCAGTTAGGTGGCCTGCTGGTGTGCCATGAAGCCATATAGGTCTCACTGAACCCAGATAGGGCCTTCTTTGTCCCTTCCTCCCCAGCCCCCAGTCATGCAGCTGCAGTGAGGATGGTTCATCTGGGCCTGAGAGTGAGGACAGTGTGATGGGGTTAGGACCCGATCGGATGCTGGGGCCATTGGCTTTTGGAGGTGGGCAGAGGAGAAGGAGGAGGACTAGTCAAAAAAGGAAGGACTGTCAGGGGAGGAGAAAGAGGAAGGGGGTGCAGAGAAGCCCCAGAACCAGTACGGTTTACCCCTAAATACCTCAGTGTATGTCCCCACAAAACGAGGATATTTTCATATATAACAGTACCATTATACCTGAAAAAAATTTTTAACGTTTAATATCCAGATCATTTTCAAATTTCCCCAATTTAACCAGAAATGTGATTTGTGACCTTTCTTTTGGGAAACAGGTACCCATCAAGTTTTATGCATTATATTTGGTTGTTGTTATCTCTTTAGTTTGTTAAATTAGAATAACTTCCACTGTCCTCTCTTCCCGTTCCCTACCTGCCTATGACATCAAGTTTTTCAAGAGACAAGGGCAGTTGTCTTGTATTAATGACTTTTTTTTTTTTGAGACGGAGTTTCAGTGTGTGGCCCAGGCTGGAATGTAGTGGTGTGATCTCAGCTCACTGCAACCTCCGCCTCTCTAGTTCAAATGATTCTCCTGCCTCAGCTTCCCAAGCAGCTGGGATTACAGGCACCTGCCACCACGCCCGGCTAATTTTTGTATTTTTAGTAGAGACGGGGGTTTCACCGTGTTGGCTGGGCTGGTCTCGAACTCCTGACCTCAAGTGATCCACCTGCCTCGGCCTCCCAAAGAGTTGGGATTACAGGCGTGAGCCACCGCTCCCATCTGTATTAATGACTTTTAATGGCAGAAACCTCCATTACTTTTGCACCAACCTAATAATCTTTCTGGATTTTTCTGATTGTTTTCCCATCATTCTTTTACAATGTTATTTTATCTTCTATATTTCCTATAAAGTAGAAGTGAGCAGTTTCAGAGACTCACTTCTATATTTCGGTTGACATTTTGGGCATGTCCCTAAATATGGAACGCTGTGTGCTCTGTACTGCATCCCACTTGGAGGAGGGCGTGTCCTCCTAGGCTGTCCCCCTCTGCTGTGTCGTCGCTTGGTTTACAGGAGATTTCTAGGTCTTTTCTTCCTTCCTTCTTTTTTTTTTTTTTTTTTAAATAGAAATGGGATCTCCCTACGTTAAGCCAGTCTGGTCTTGAACTCCTGACCTAAAGTGAGCCCCCTGCCTTGGCTCATGCCTGTAATCCCAAAAGGCCTCCCTGGGATTACAGGCATGAGCCACCTTGCCCGACCAGATCTTTTCGTTGGAGATGTGATTCCCCCTTTACAATTAGGAAGTAATAGGTGATTCCTGGGCACTGTGCAGATATCCTTTACCCCAAATGGTTTCCACATTCGTACACAATACAGGACTTGCCTGAATCAATTTTATTGTGAGAGTTTGTGAAATGGAGATTCCCGCCTCCCCCATTCTGTCATTTATTCCACGTTTATCTGTTGGTGTTGTTCTATAAAGATATTTTCTTGGGGCTGGGCGTGGTGGCTCATGGCTATAATCTCAGCACTTTGGGAGGCCGAGGCGGGGGGATCACTTGAGGTCAGGAGTTTGAGACCAGCCTGGCCAATATGTAAAACCCCATCTCTACTAAAAATACAAAAAAAGTAGCCGGCTGTGGTGGCGGGCGCCTGTAATCCCAGTTACTCCAGAGGCCGAGGCAGGAGAATGGCATGAACCCAGGAGGTGGAGGTTGCAGTGAGCCGAGATAGCAGCACTGCGCTCCAGGCTGGGTGACAGAGCGAGACTCTGTCAAAAAAGTGAAAATAAAAAGATATTTTCTCACTTCAACTGGGTTAAAGGCCACAGTTCCTCCTAAAAAGGCAGGGCAATTGCTGGATTCTTTCTGTATATTTACCAGTGTTCAAGGTAAGGATTTGGTAAATAGTCATCCCCAGTAGAGGCAAATGTTTCTCTCCCCGCAACCCTAAACCCCCACACCCACCCCGAGTATCACTATATGAATTCATGGCAATTTTTATTCAGTGTTTTACAGTCAGTTACAGTCATTCTTTTTGATGCTGAAATTATCCTAATTTTCCTAGAAACACACCTTCATCTGGCTCTTTGGTCTTTGAAGGCTTGCTTGCTATGTTGCGATCTGTTTGCGTCTTCTGGATGGAGTCCTGGAGCTGGAGTTTCAGGTAGAAGGGACAGTGTGGCCGCGGCGGCCAGCCCACGGCGTGCATTGCTGCCCATTTCCTGCCAGTCCTGGGAGGAGAGTGCCTAGGAGTTTCACGATTTCAAGCTGGCAGGTCTTTGTTTTCCTTTTTTGGGTTGGCTTAGGTTTAAGGTTGTCCCAGCCTCATCAAATGAGTTGGGTAGCTTTCTGTGAGAAAGGCTTTTGTCTCTGCCTCTCATATTGCATCTCCATTTATTTTATTTTTTGGGGGGAGGTTCTTATCTGTGGTTTAGACCATCTGTCTCCTTACCACTCTGTCCATCTTGGTATTTTTCCCTTGCCACTGTATCCATCAGCATTCTGGGAGCCTCTCAGTTTTGTCTTTTTGCCACCTATGACATTTTCTGTAATGTACATTTTTCCCTTTGACTCCTTCCAGTTGGATTTTAATTTTTCCATAGCGTGATTGTTTTCAGTTTTTCTTTAATCTTGGTCAACATCTTAGCTTGTTGTCTTTTAATTTAATCCTGTTCTCATTTTGGTGCTCCCTGTCCTTTAAAAACATTTTAATTTTAACTTTTTAAATAAAGGGTGTATCTTCCTGCATCTTACTAATGACAAGAGTCGCATCTTTTCTAAAATGGTCTTCCATTTTCTGCAATCATTCATTTCAGGTTTGTGCATGTACTTTATGGCATGTTTTTCCATCAGCCTCCCCCCTCCCCCTTTCTGTTTAGATTTAGTGTTCCTTGAATGGTGTTTGCCAGGCTGTGGGTTCGAATTGCTGTTTGCTGGGCACAGTCTGGGGCTGGCCATGGGTTGATCGGCCACAGGCCCAGGCTGTGTCTCTGCTGCTCTGGACGGGCTCTCCCCTCACCTTGAATTCCTGTGCAGTGGCCCCATCCTCCGTCTCCATGTGTGTTCCTGAGTAGTGGGTGTTTGTTGATGACCTGCTGCCCACTCTGCTGGCTCTGCTCTTCTGTGTCTGAGGGTGAAGGGTGTCTGCCTCCCTCTCCCCTGCAGGAAAGACTGGACTCTCATCCCCCGATGAATGGTGTTGAATTGTCCTTAGAGAATGATGGAAGAGGGACACTCTTTCTTTTTCTTTTAAACCTGCTATTTTAGCCATTTTAACGGGTACAGTTAAGTGCCATTAAGTACATTGATGGTATTGTGTAACCATCACCTCTATCCAGTTTGGGAACTTTTGTATCCCCTACATGGAAATCCCTTTTCCATCGTGAGTCACTCCTCATTTCCCCCTCCTCCCAGCCCCTGACAAGCACTAATCTGCTTTCCATCTCCATGGATTTGCCTATTCTGGGTATTTCATTTATTATTTATTTATTTTTTAGATAGAGTCTTGCTCTTTCACTCAGGTTGGAGTGCAGTGGCTCAATCTCAGCTTACTGCAATCTCTGCCTCCCAGGTTCAAGTGATCCTCTCACCTCAGCCTCCCGAGTGGCTGGGGTTACAGGTGCGCTCCACCATGCCTGGCTAATTTTTGTATTTTTAGTACAGAGGGGGTTCCACCATGTTGTGACCAGACTGGTCTTCCAATTCCTGACCTCGAGTGATCTGAGCGCCCTGGCCTCCCAAAGTGCCGGGATTACATGCATGAGCCACCGTGCCTGGCCACTGAGCACTGTGTTTTCAAGGCTTATTTATGTTGTACTTTTCAGAACTTCCTTTCTGTTTTTGAGTGAATAATACTGTGTTCTGTGAATGTACCACATTTTGTTTGCTCATTCATTGGTTGACAGATATTTGGGTTGCTTCTACCTTTTGACTATTGTGAATAGAGCTGCCATGAACATTCATGTACAAATTATTATTTAAATGCCTGTTTTCATTTATTTTGTATTTTTTTTTTTTAATTTTTGAGACAGGGTCTCTGCAACCCAGGCTGGAGTGCAGTGGTGCAGTCATGGCTCACTGCAGCCTCCACATCTTGGGCTCAAGCAGTCCTCCCACCTCAGCTTCCCAAGTAGCTGTGACTACAGATGTGTGCCACCATGCCTGGCCAATTTTTAATTGTTTTGTAGAGAAGAGGTCTTACTGCGTTGTGCAGGTTGGTCTTGAACGCGGGCTCAAGTGGTCTTCTTGCGTCGGCCTCCCAGAGTGCTGGGATTACAGGTGTGAGCCACTGCACCCGGCTGACCTGTTTTCATTTCTTTTGGGTACATACATGTGAGTTAAATTGCTGGATAATTCTGTGTTTATCTTGTTGAGGAGCTGCCAAACCATTTTCCACAATGGCTGCACCATTGTAAGTTTCCTCCAGCAGTGTAGGAGAGTTCCCATGTTTCCACACTTGGCAACACTTGTTACTTTCTGCTTATTGTAATATAACGTTATAATATTTAATAATGTAAGAATATTGTATTATTAATCGGTTCCTCAGTGACTAACAGTGTTGAGCATCTTTTCGTGTGTTTGTTGACCATTTGTATATATTTTTTGAAGAAATATCTATTCAGATCCGTTGCCCATTTTCCAATCGGGTTGTCTTCTTGTTGTTGAATTGTAAGAGTTTTTTATATATTTTGAGTACTAGACCCTGATTAGATACATGATTTGCAAATATTTTCTCTGTGAGTTGTGTTTTCACTCTCTTGATAGTGTCCTTTGAGGCACAAAAGTTTTGAATTTTGATGAAGTCCGATTTTTTTCTTTTGTTGCTTGTGCTTTTGGTGTTATACTTAAGAAACCATCGCCTAATCCAGAGTCAAGATTTATACCTGTGTTCTTTCACGCGTTTTGTAGTTTCAGCTATTATTAATATATTTAGTCCTTGATCCATTTTGAGTTATTTTTTGTGTGTGGTGTGAGGTCAGGTTCCAACTTCATTCTTCCTGTGTGGATGTGCAGTTGCTCCAGCACCATCTGTTGAAGAGGAGTGCTCTCCAGCTGGAGTCTGCCTCGCCAGCTGTGCAAACAGCCCTGCAGTATTGAAAAACAGCCACAGAGCTTCTCAGGAGTGCTTGGTAATCTCAATGGAGTTCATAAAGTGATTCTTAATAGAATTATTCTTATGGATGGTTATGAGACATTTACATATTTAAAGGGTTTAAAAGGAAGTATCTGCATTTCAGAATTTTTACTGCCATGGAACTCATCTACATTTTATTTTGTTTTGTTTTATTTTTTTGAGACAGGGTCTCACTGTCACCCAGGCAGGAGTGCAGTGGTATGATCTCCGCTCACTGCAGCCTCTACGTCCTGAGCTCAAGTGATCCTCCCACTCAGCCTCCTGAGTAGGTGGGACCATAGGCATGCACCACCACACCTAGGTAATTTTTGTATTTTTTGTAGAGATGGGTTCTTGCTCTGTTGCCTAGGCTGTCCTCGAATTCCTGGGCTCAAGCAATCCGCCCGCCTCAGCCTCCCAAAGTGCTAGGATTACAGGTGTGAGCTACGGCGCCCAGCCTCTTCTGCATTTTAGATTTGAGAATATGGACTTGATTCAGTTCTTTTTATAGTTTGGTAAACTTGAAATAACACTCATCTCATTAAATCCAGTCTCATTTGACATTCTCTGTATTTGAATTCTGAAAAATGGACACTATAGTACTCAGAGGCTGGGCAGAAAGGAAGTCTGAGAAGTTGTTCTCTATCTCCTTTCTCTCTGTGTGGTTGCTGAACATTTCTATGTACTTCAGGAGGGCAAGCAGAACCAGGTTTGTCAAGAATTGAGGCATGAGTCTATTTTTTTTAGTTTTTATTTTTTTCTTACATTTAAGGGCGATCTGACAAATGAGGCGTGAGTCTAATGCCAAAGTGTATTTTTATTGTCCAATAGTCACATTGTCTGTGTTTTTATATCTGACTAGTGTTTTGAATAAGTGGGAATTTTGCTGTTTATAGAAACTCCTTGGTAGTTAACTGCAGCTTCTTTGTCCTCTGGCAGCAGAAATGGGTATAACCATTTGGGAAAGTGACTTAGTGAGTGAGTGAATAACTCCGAGAGACTCTTGGTCCAGAATTCTAACACTGGGACTCTATCCTGAGAAAATAATCTTAAATATGAAGCTCATGAACAACATGTTTATTGTACCATTAAATATAAAAAGTTGCAAACCACCCCAGTGTCCAAGTGCAGCTTGGGACAAACTCCACCAGAACACTCCAGTGTAATGACTCAGTGAGTTAATGATAATAGCTGATAAAATGGGTACTGTGGGCGAGTCCCGTGCTGTGCTCTGTGCGCGTGCTATGCCACTTCACCTTCACAACTTCATGGCGGCTGCACCAGGTCACAAAGCCGGAGAGTGGCTGTGTGCGAGGCTCTCAGTCCCTGAAGCCGCCAGCCAGGTAACTGAGGAGGGCAGCAACAGGGTACTGTGTGATGTTGGAGAAATAAAGAGGCAAAGCTGTGTTTACAGAATGCGTTTCAGCAGTGTGTAAAACACTGGGAATAAGGTGGAATAGGAGATAACACGAAGGAAGTTTCTCATGATATTGCAGGTCGGGTTAGGTGGTGGGATTTGCATTATTTTTATGTTTACATCTGCTTGCCTGCATATTCTGAAATGAGCATGTATTATTTTATACCAAAGGAAACAAAAAGGCATAACATGCTTCCCTTCAGTGGAAGACTCCTAATGGTAAGAGGGGCTGTGTCACCATGTGGTGATGATTCAGGATGGAGAAGTGGCTGCCCTCAGCCTTATCTGGAATGTCCTAAAACAACTGAAACAGTACTGTTGGATCAAAACAGATTGAATTTCAGGAGTCAAATATACAAAAGGACATGCTTGTGAAAATACAGGATTTAAGTTTCATAATATTCCTAATAAATGGGTACATTATATGGAACAACTTAATTATGTTCCCCTTTGTTTAAACTTTAAACTCCTGTGTTGAAATTAAATCTACACTTACCAAAGCGGCGAGCTCAAGGTCTTGATATAAATAGGATGTATTTTAGCTTGAAATATAAACTGTTTGATGCGTGCAACATTATCCGTTCTTTAGATATGTTCATAATGATATTACCATCCCTAAACATTTGAATAAATAAAAAAGAAATAGCATATAAAGGAATAACACACAAAGCAAAAGTAGATCTAGTTGCAGCATATTGTTGTTTGGAAAAGCAAGTTATTAAATAATTCGTATATCATATAACTCCCCTTTATGTTTTTTAGTTTAATTTTTTTTTGACACAGGGTTTTTTCTGTTTGTTTTCCAGCTCTGTCACCCAGGCTGGAGTGCAGTGGTGTGATCTCAGCTCACTGCAACCTCCGCCTCCCGGGTTCAAGCAATTCTCCTGCCTCAGTCTCCTGAGTAGCTGGGATTACAGGTCTCTGCCACGACACCTGGCTAGTTTTTGTATTTTTAGCAGAGACGGGATTTCACCATGTTGGCCAGGCTGGTTACGAACTCCTGACCTCAAGTGTTCCACCCGCCTCAGCCTCCCAAAGTGCTGGGATTACAGGTGTGAGCCACTGCACCTGGCCTTGACACAGGGTCTCGCCCTGTCACCCAGGCTGGAGTGCAGTGGTGCCATCATTGCTCACTGCAGCCTTGGACTCTTGGGCTCAGGTGATTTTCCTGTCTTGGCCTCCCCAGAGGCTGGGACTACATGTGTGTGCCACCATGCCCAACTAATTTTTAAATTTTTTGTAGAGATGGCATCTCACCGTGTTGCCCAGGCTGGTCTTGAACTCCTGGGCACAAGTGATTTGCCCACCTCTTTCTCCCAAAATGCTGAGATTACAGGTGTGAGCCATAGCACCTGGCAATTTTATTTTTATGTTTTTTTGTTTTTTTTTTTTTTTTTAGAGAGGCATACTCTTGTTCTGTCATCCAGGCTGCAGTGCAGTGGTTCAGTCATAGGTCACTGGAGCCTAAATTCCTGGGTTCAAGCAACTTTTCTGCCCCACTTTCCATAGTAGCTAGGACTACAGGCATATGCCACCATACCCAGCCAATTTTTAAAGTTTTTATAGAGATGGAGTCTCTATAAAAGCAGAGGGATACTTTACTATGCTATGTTGCCCAGGCTGGTCTTGGATTCCCGGGCTCAAGTGATCTGCCTGCCTCGTCCTCCCAAAGTGCTGAGATTACAGGTGTGAGATACCATGCCCAGCCCCACTTTTCTGTTTTATTTACACACTTGAAAACAGATGGAGCCGGGTGCGGTGGCTACGCCTGTAGTCCCAGCACTTTGGGTGCCCAAGTCGGACGGATCACCTGATGTCAGGAGTTCGAGACCAGCCTGGCCAACAAGGTAAAATCCTGTCTGTACTATAAATAACAAAAATTAGCCGTGTGTGATGGCGCACGCCTGTAGTCCCAGCTACTTGGGAGGCTGAGGCAAGAGAATCACTTGAACCTGGGAGGTAGAGGTTGCAGTGAGCCCAGACTGTGCCACCGCACTGCAGCCTGGGCGACAGAACAAATCTCTGTCTCAAAAAAGAAAAAAGAAAAAAAAAGAAAACAGATGGGAAGGACGTTATCTTGGAATGTGAATAGTAGGTGTTAGCAGTGGCTGGGCTCTGGGTGGTCTCAAGTAAATAAAAAGTAACCTCCAGCAAACAAGTCTGCCATGAGTTGGGCCGTTTAACACAGGACTTTATTTCCACCAAATGTCAGAAAACAGGTGAGGAAGCAGCTGGTTGAGCACGTGCCAGGGGAGAGGAGGTTGAATGCTGATAGTGGCAGCACTGCTGCGTTGTTCTCAGGTGCTTGTGAGATCCATAGGTCAGGAAGCTGGGGAGCCTGCCTCTGGCCCAGGCAGCACCAGCTTCAGGCCTCTGGTATGTTTCACTGACTTCCAGGTTTCCAAAGCGCCCTGTCTGCACCCCTCTTATGACACTCAAAAACAATTTGTGGAAATTTCCAAACAGACGCAGAAGTAGAGACCGTTGAATTAATTACATCAGCCTTGTGTCTTTCTTGTTTCATCTGTTTCCACCCCCTTCTCCCACCCCTACTTTTTTTCCTGAGCATTTTAAAGCGAATTATTCTGTTCTTCCTACTATGTCAAGTATCCTTCTGCTGGAGCAGTTTCCTGAAAGGTCAAGGGTCGAGTCCCTTTCATTGTAGTATTCCAAGCCGCACTCAGCACTCAAGTGTTCAATAAACATTTATTGAAACAGAGTGATTTCATTCCACAGCTCGATAGGGAGATGGATTTTGTTCTGTAGGTTTCACAGAAGCTGAATCTTTCCTACCTTCATGAACCACAGATAGCATGGTGTATTTTGGGATGTCGCTCCTGCTGCTGGTGGTTAAGGTTTGTGCCTTTGGTGTGTAGTAGAGATGGGTTTGTGCATAAATTCACTTTCAGAAAAAGTAGGATGATTGGTTATGGCTTTAATTTAGTCTGAACTTGTACAGACAAAAATAATGAAAAGTAAATCTTCCCCAAACATAAAAAAATGTTTTTCATTTGCTGTCTAAGCATGGAGAGAGTTGAAATCAGACAGGTCTGAGTCTGAAGCCCACATCTGTCACTTCACTGTAGATATCTGTGTCCTCTCTGGACCCGAATTTCTTCATTAGTAAAATGGGGCCATAACTATTGTATGGGGCAAATTAAATACAGATTTTACATAAGCTCCTGGCACATAACAGGCACTTCATAAATACTGATTCTTTCTTCTCCTTGCCCATGATTCTGTGAAATGGGAACATTTCCTGGGCCTCCCTTAGACGGTCATTGTATGGATAAAATGGGTAATCTCTGGAAAGTGCTTACACCTGAGCCTGGAGCAAGTCAGAGCTCATCTTCCTGGGTACTGCTACGGGTGCAGCCCCTGCCCTGGAAGTCCTTTTAAAATCATATGTGTGCCTTCCCTGTCTTGTCTACCCTGTTCCCTTTCCCTAGAGGTAACCACTTAACCATTTTAATTGTTATTTTGGTTAAATTGTTTCTTTTTGAAAAAAAACTTTAAGTTTATCTTCTTCACACACACACAATGTCCTCCTTTTTTTTTTTTTTGAGACGGAGTCTCGCTCTGGCGCCCAGGCTGGAGTGCAGTGGCCGGATCTCAGCTCACTGCAAGCTCCGCCTCCCGGGTTCACGCCATTCTCCTGCCTCAGCCTCCTGAGTAGCTGGGACTACAGGCGCCCGCCACCTCGCCCGGCTAGTTTATTTTTGTATTTTTTAGTAGAGACGGGGTCTCACCGTGTTAGCCAGGATGGTCTCGATCTCCCGACCTCGTGATCCGCCCGTCTCGGCCTCCCAAAGTGCTGGGATTACAGGCTTGAGCCACCGCGCCCGGCCAATGTCCTCCTTTTTACACAAAGATACTAATAGCATGTTCCTTTTTTTTTTTTTGAGATGGAGTTTTGCTCTTGTCTCCCAGGCTGGAGTGCAATGGCACGATCTCGGCTCACTTCAACTTCCACCTCCCAGGTTCAGATGATTCTCCTGTTTCAGCCTCCCGAGTAGGTGGAATTACAGGCGTGTACCACCACGTCCGGATAATTTTTTGTATTTTTAGTAGAGTTGGGGTTTCACCATATTGGCCAGGCTGGTCTCCAACTCCTAACCTCAGGTGATCCGCCGGCTTTGGCCTCCCAAAGTGCTGGGATTACAGGCGTGAGCCACTGCACCTGGCCTCTTAATAGCATGTTCTATGCATGTTCTGCACAGTTCTCTTTTTACTTACTCTGATTTGGAGACCATTCCATAACATATAAAGATATATTCCACAATCCTCGTATAGATATGTGGTACTGCAGAGTTTGAATGTACTGTAGTTTTTCGACCACTAGCCTGTTGGTGGGCATTTGGGTTATTTTCAGTGTTCTACTATAATAGTTTGTAGCACATAGCCTTGTACAAACTTTGTTTTCTATTTTGCCAAGGTGTCTTTTGGGATAGATTCCTAGGAGTGGGCTTGCTAGATCAAAAGAGTAAACACATGAATAACCGCTCTGGATTTTGCCAAGTGTTTGTCTTCAGGGCCATCCCATTTTGCAGTCGTGTCGAGTGCCCATCTCCCCATTGCCATAGAAGCAGAATGTGTTGCCTCTTTGTTTGTTTGTTTTTTAAATTTGTTTTGAGATAGGGTCTTGCTCTGTTGCCCAAGCTGGAGTGCAGTGGTGTGATCACAGCTCACCGCAGCAACCTCTACATCTTGGGCTCAGGTGATCCTCCCACCTCAGCCTCTCAAGTAGCTGGAACTGTAGGTGCACTAATTTTTAAATAATATTATTTTTTGTAGAGGTGGGTTCTCTATGTTGCTCAGGCTAGCCTTGAACTCCTGGTCTCAGGTGATCCTCTCACCTCAGCTTTGCAAGTAGCTTGGACCACAGGTGTGCACCACCATGCCCAGATCGTTTTTTTTTTTTTAATTTGAGGCCGGGTGTGGTGGCTCACACCTGTAATCCTAGCACTTTGGGAGGCCTAGGTGGGCGGATTGCCTGAGCTTAGGAGACCAGCCTGGGCAACATGGTGAAACCCCATCTCTACTAAAATACAAAAATTAGCTGGGCGTGGTGGCTTGTGCTTATAGTCCCAGCTACTCAGGAGGCTGAGGCAGGAGAATTGCTTGAACCAGGGAGGCGGAGGTTGCAGTGAGCCGAGATCGCGCCACTGCACTCCAGCCTGGGCGACAGAGCGCGACTCCATCTCAAAAAAAAAAAAAAAATTGTAGAGATGGGGTCTCACTGTGTTGCCTAGGCTGGTCTCAAACTCCTGGGCTCAAACTATCCTCCTGCCTCAGCCTCCCAAAGTTCTGGGGTTACAGGCGTGAGCTACTGTGCCCAGCCTTGTTTGTTTCTTGTCAGTTTGATGGTGCAAATAGTATTGTCACTTAGTTTTGTTTTTCTCTTCTGAGCTAAGTTGAGCATCTTTTCCTTCGTTTCAGGGCCTTTTGCAGTTTTTTTTCTGTCAAATGTTTGTTCATGTTTTTTGTCCCTTTTTCTACCAGGTTGTTAGTCTGTTCTCAATTTTTTTAAGTTCTTTAAAGATTAGGGATATTAGTCCTTTGTGGTATTTTGTAAAACTTCCTGGCCTGGTGTGGTGGCTTATACCTGCAATAAGGGAGGCCAAGGCCTGAGGATTGCCTGAGCAACATAGCGAGACCCTGTCTCTACAAAGCAAAACAAAACAAAACAAGTGCACCTGTAGTCCTAGCTACTTGGGAGGCTGAGATAGGAGGATCACTTGAGCCCAAGAGGTCAAGGCTGCGGTGAGCTGTGATTGAGCCACTGTAGTCCAGCCTGGTTGACAGTGTGAGAACCTGTTTCAAAACAAAAACAAAACTTCCTGAGGCACTGGCCTCAATTTTTTTAAGTTCTTTAAAGATTAGGGATATTAGCGCTTTGTGGTATTTTGTAAAACTTTCTAGCCTGGTGTGGTGGCTTAATTAAGATAATTAATTAATTAATTAAGATAAATAAACCCACTAAACCCAAGGGACTGTTGGTCTGGGGAGGGAGACAGCCTCATAATGGATGTTCATGTACTTGCAAAGTGATGACAGCTAGTTCTGCCTGGGGGGAGTCTGGGAAGACTTCCTGAAGGTGGTGGCATTTGACTTAGGTCTCAAAGCTTAGTCAGTAGAAGAGGAGCTGAGGATTTCCAGGCAGAGGAAAGAGTATATTCAAAGGAGTGGGGAAATAAAGGAGTCAGTTGTGTTTGGGTCAGGTGGTTCTGGGAGGGGTGAGAGAGGAGCCTTTCAGATTGGGAGGAGCCCTGTGGGCCCGCGAAGCCTTCCTAGATGCCATGGAAAGTGAGGAGAGGTGTGGGAGTGGGCCCTGGCTCTGAGACCGTATTCTTCTTCGAGTCACCTGGGAGCTTCTAACACGGTGGCTCCCTGCCCCTCCAACACTGATGCTCGTCACTGGTTGGGTGGGGCCGGTGGTCACTGTTTCTCAAAGCTTGTCAGGTAATTGTAATTGGCAGTTGGGGTGAGATCCTCCCGTTGAGAGAGAGAATTGTGGCAGCAGGTTGGAGGAAGGATGCACAGAGAACAAACTTGGTGTGCTTAGGAGCCACCTGGGCTCTTGGCAAAAATTCATATTTCCAAGGCTCAGGAGGTTGGGCTGGAGCAGTAATTTGCTTTTTCTTTCTTTCTTTCTTTTATTTTATTTCTATATTATTATTTTAATAACATGTATTTTTTTAAAAACTAGTTCAGTGAAGTAGTGAGAATGGGGTAGAGAATAGAGCAAGGAGTTCAGTCTGTAGCTGGTTGTGAACCCTCATTTGAGATAGCTCACTGCCTTCAGGCCAGCCATAGCCTGCATTTTTAACAAACGTTCCAGGGATTCTGATGTGGTGGTCTGGGCCACACTTTGAGACACACTGAGCCTGAGACAAGAGGCAGAACAACTTAAGCCTGAGGTAGGCGGGGCTGAAGAGGAGGGGCAGAATCTTCCATTATTTTATTTATTTATTTATTTATTTTTGAGACAGAGTCTCTCTCTGTCGCCCAGGCTGGAGTGTGGTGGCCGGATCTCCGCTCACTGCAAGCTCTGCCTCCCGGGTTTACGCCATTCTCCTGCCTCAGCCTCCCGAGTAGCTGGGACTACAGGCGCCTGCCACCTCACCTGGCTAGTTTTTTTGTATTTTTTAGTAGAGACAGGGTTTCACCGTGGAATCTTCCATTATTTTAACAAATACAATCAATGATCCTAGGTAGCCAGTTAGGAATGGGGAGTGAAGGAGGAAAAGAGTTGAGCGCCTGCTACTTCTTTTAGATTTGATGATGCTATTAATATTAACTAAAGAGGAAATGTGGGGTCAGTGAACAGTGAGATGAGGTACATTTCAGTGTAGAGGCCTGGCCCGTGGGGACGCCAGCATGCAAGACTAGGTTTGAGTAGCAGTGATGCTGACAGAGCGGGAGTGAACTCAGCTAACCCCTCGTCATCAGCCAGGAATGCATTTGGCTGCAGGTTGATGTCGTCAGGACCCACACTGGCTACCTTGGAGCCTCAACATGCTTGCTACAGCACTAGATGTTGTGTGTTCATTCAAAGCAAAGGTGGCACTGCGGCTACATGTGTTCCCATATACCAGCCGAGCACTCACCTACCTCCCCACCCCCAACAGAACTGCTTAGGTCTCCTTGACCGGTACTGGCGTAATGGGGATTAGCCCTATGATGAAAGGCCCCCCCGCCCACCACCCCCAACTCAGAAGCAAGGTCCTGTGAGCAGTGAGGATGTCTGTGTATGTGTGTGGAGGTGTTAACAGTGTTGGCCATACCACAGTAAGAGAAGTGTCCTGGGTTTAGGAAAAGTGAGTGTGAACTCCAAATGAAGGGCACATCTGGAGCAGCTCTCTCTTGGGTGTTTGGGTGTACACATTGTTGCCACTTTTTGGCTTTTTTGGTTTGGTCCTTGCTCACATTAGTGGGGGCAGGAATGAGGTGTCACTCCTCCTGTCAGTAGAAGCTTTGGCATAGGAGCTTTGGGACATGGTCAGTTTTAATCTTGGTGGCAGTGCATTGAAAACAAGGGTAGTGGCAGTGGGGAAATTGGATTCTCTTGATGGGTAAGGGAAGGATGATGTCCTTTTTCCATGGGTTGGTGTTTTGGAGTCTTCAGAAAACCTATGTTGGATTCCTTTCTGTCAGAGTTAGCACCAGACTCGGGGTCTGGCTCTGCAGAGCTGAGTGGGATTCTGCAGCGCCATGGTTGCCTGGTGTGCTGTCTCCTGCTGGCCGTTGGTGTCATGAAGATGCTGATGTGGCGCACATTCCATTGCCGCCTTGAGCATTCCCTCAACTTCTGCCAGGATGCAGTAAGATCAGGTTATAGGTAGATAGGTGGTGGGTAAGTTGCAGGTAGTTCCTGAATGAGGATGAATCTGTGGGTAGTGTTTTGAGTAGATACAGGAATTTACCTTTGCTTAATTGATTTAAATCAGACTTTTATGCTGAAGTTTTATTTTGCCAACAAGTATTGTCTGGGCTCTGGGTTTGAATTCTAGGTGTGACATTCATTAGCCAAATGGCCTTGGGTGAATTACTTAATCCTCTGGCCCTCAGTTTCCTTGTAAAGTGGGGATATTACCACCACTTTCAAAATTGATGTGAGGATTAAAAGATGAAAATGGCTCCTACTCGGGTAGTGGATGTGGTATGTGTGAAGTGTTGGAGATAATCTGGAGGTCTTTGAATATGTTTTGCATGCCTTATGTTTTGTGAACAAATTATTTTCTGATTGCTTCCTATTTGTGAATCATGGTGCTTATAAATTGCAAACCACAGACGAAGCTTTGAGTTAGAATTGGAGAGACCTGGGATTTCTTTTGTGACCTGTCATTAGTTGTTCAACCGGGCAAGTTACTTAGTCTCTCTGTTTACCAGTTTTCTTATTAGTTAACTGGAATGTTAGTTTCTGTCTCATAGACCAGAAATGTTTGTTCTGTTAAGAAGACAAGTAAATATAAAAATAACGCATGAAAATTTAAAGTTACATGCAAATTGGGCCAGGTGCGGTGGCTCACGCCTGTAATCCCAGCACTTTGGGAGGCTGAGGTGGGTGGATTACCTGAGGTCAGGAGTTCGAGACCAGCCTGGCCAACATGGTGAAACCCCATCTCTACTAAAAATACAAAAAATTAGCTGGGCGTGTAGTGCGCGCCTGTAGTCCCAGCTACTCGGTAGGCTGAGGCAGGAGAATCACTTGAACCTGGGAGGTGGAGGTTGCAGTGAGCCGAGACCATGCTACTGCACTCCAGACTGGGCAACAGAGCAAGACTCCGTCTCAGAAAACAAACAAACAAAGTGATATGCAAATTGATAGAAGTAAGTTTTACCAGCTACTTTCCACTGAAACATTTGTATGTTAATGTTTTATGCTAGTATTTCCACTTTGGGGGACTTTGTGAATTTGGGTGATGTTGCTTAATTAACCATAGTCAGGTTTCTGTTTTACCTGCTTTTTTGTTGTTGTTGAAGGACTGGGAAGGTCTAAAGGACAGATAGATGGCTGAAGTGGACATTTGGCTAATTTTTATTCCTTTCTCCTATTGTTTTTTTTTGTTCCCCTCCCCAGTTTCCCAGCTGTCTGCCTGCAGCCCCTCTGTCCAGGTCACTTTGGGCAGGCTGTGGCTTGCTGCCCTCAGCCTCTGGACACGTGTCTCTTGGTTGGCCCCCTCCATTTTCTTCACCCCATGTGGCAGCTGTTTTTCATTTGTTTGTCTTTTACTGTGTAAATGTGGAAATCCTCACTCCTTACATGCTCGAGACATTAACGCTAATAGTCTGAGATTTTACTTCTGTCCTCATATTGATTAACTGTATTTTTCCCTTTACCGTTTTATATGTAGAATGATACATAGAGTATACATGTAAGTTGAGAAACACAGTCATGGACTGTGCACATGTGGACCCACCTGCACGGCTGATTGCCAAGGTACTCTTCTGTGGCATCCCCCAGGGTTAAGCATCCTTTGGGGTTTAGTCTCCATTTAACTTACTCTTCTGGTAAATGCCAGTTCACACTTTCTATTGGTTTTCTTTTTGGTGGTTTTTCTTTTTCCGTGGGAGTTTCTTTTTTCTTTTTTTTTTGAGAGGGAATTTCACTCTTGTCACCCAGGCAAGAGTGCAATGGCATGATCTTGGCCCAGTGCAACCTCCGTCTGCTGGGTTCAAGCGATTCTCCTGTCTCAGCCTCCCAAGTAGCTGGGATTACAGGTATCCGCCTCCATGCCCAGCTGATATTTGTATTTTTCGTAGAGACAGGGTTTCACTGTATTGGCCAGGCTGGTCTCGAACTCCTGACCTCAGGTGATCCACCTGCCTTGGCCTCCCAAAGTGCTGGAATTACAGTCATGAGCCACTGCGCCCAGCCCGTTCTGTGGGAGTTTCTGCTATATTCTGGTTACTGACTGACTGTCAGCAGTAGTGTACATATTTTTCCCACCTTGGCTTTTCTTTTATCTCTTTTTGAGGTGTCTTTGATGAGCAGAAATTCTCAATTGTAATATAGTTGAGTTTAACAGTCATAGCTTATATCTAATAGTTTTTTCTATTATATTTAAGAATCTCTTCCCAATTCCAAAGTCACTGGAAATTCTCTTTCGTCTGCTGGAAGTTTTGAAGTTCTTCTGCCTTTTGCTCTAGCACACCCAGAGTCTACCAAGAGCTTACGCATGTGATGTCCTTGGGTAACCTGACATCTCAGCCCCTTTGCTGAAATCCCCCTCCCTCCAAACCCCGGTTTGCAGTGCCACCTGTTTTATACATCAAGCTTCCAAATCTGCAAGGGTCTGTTTCTGGGCGCTCTTTGGTCCCCAAATTCCACTTCTCTTAATTTGCTCTAAGGATAGTTGAGGACATAAGCAGATATTTACTTACGGGAATGTCCGCTGAAATTCTGATGATAGCATTGAGGGAGCAGGAAATATTCTAAATCTTCTGGCAGTGGGAAGCAGGTGAATGATGGAGAGGAGAGTGTGTAGGTGCAGTGAGATACTCGGTAGCCAACAAAAATGCATTTGCTGATGCAGCTATATGGTAATAATATACATGACAGAAAAAGTAGCAAGGTCAAACAACAGTATGTACAGTATGGATTCCATGTTCATAAAAAGAAAGTTGTAAGTTGAAAAAAACCTGTCATCTTTGCTTTCTCTTGTCCCGGTCACACTCAGGGTGATTTTATCTGGCTTCGACCCCATCAAGCCACCGTGTCCGCTCTGGCATGTCCTCGGTGACCCCCTGGTGGCTGCTTCCTTTATCCTAGCCTCAGTTCTCATTTATGACCTCGCTGCTACATTGGACATCACTGATGCGATCTTCTCGACGTGATGTCTCCTCTCCTGCACTTCTGCCCACTTTCTTCTCGTTCTCCTTTCTGGCTTTCCTTTCTCGATGTTGGTGTCCCTGGGTTCCCATTTCCCTGGGCCTCCATGCACTCCATGCTTTCTCCTTTGGGGCCCTTGGCAAGGCATCTCCTGCGTTAAACCTTCTCCTACATCACAGACCTGCAGTGCTGGCTGTCGCCTCACACTGAACTCCCCTGATGTCCTCGAGGCCCGCAGACTCAGCACGTCCAGAATGAAACCGACGTCCCCCCACTGAGCCGCACTCTTCAGAGGTGTCCAGGATTTCGGTCCTGTCTCCTCCCCTTCACCTCGGTCAATTGTCACATCTTTCTGAACATTCCTGTGCCTGTGTCCATCTCTCCCCTGCCACCCCAGACTCTTGTCACCAACTCCCCCCTTATGCGAGTTTCTGAAGTGTTCTGCCAGCCTCCACGTTTCACCCCCTCTTCTTTCCCACACTGTGGCCACAGTCAGCTTTCCAGAGTGAGTGTATTTCTGAGCCACCACCGGGCTCTGTCTCTAGCCCCAAGGAGCAGCTGCGGGCCTCTGCTTGCCCAGCCCCTCCTCCCTGGCCTGCTCAGGTACCTGTTGTTCAGGCAGCCTCTCTTATGGGACATTGCTCACTGCCCTGTGCCCCACATCCCAGAGCACTCCGGTGTGTATACGTCTGCCCTCCTGTGGTCTGAGCTCCTGCCCGTGCAGCCCTCAGAGCCCAGTGCGGTGACCAGCATCTGGAGACATGGCCATGTGTCGGAGAGGGGTCAACCTCACCCTGTGACTGGGCCTGCTGATCCCTTTCAGACAGAGTCTGTTCTGGACTTTCTCTGTCCCCTGGTTTGAAGCCCTTTTCAAGGGCATTCTCAGAGGTGTCTTACTCTTCAGCAAGGACCACTGGAGACTTGCGCTTCCCCGCAAACAGCTGCACGTGGTAGTCTTGGACCTGTGGGCTGGGCATATGTCTGTCGGGTCAGTGGGTGGCCGTGGACCACGCTGCAGCTCAGGCCCAGTGCTCTCGCCAGCTTCCTCTGGAGAGCCCAGCACTGGGATTGGTGTCTCACCTGTGTTTGCTGGTGGGCGCTTGTTCACTTTCCACCTGCTGCTCTCTCTCTGACTGGAGCTTGAGAGTTTTCTTGGTGCAGTGTGTGTTGCAAATTTGTCTCTGATTGGAATAAGGGTATCCTAGATGGCTTGAACGACAGTCGGCCCTTTTGTTTGTGCATAGAACCCAACAAAGTGACTGTAAGAGCCTGGTGGCCCGGCATGGCCTGAGCGAACTGTGCAAGGGCCTGGCCCTTTCACCCCTGACTCTGCTCTAGGGGGCAAGGAGAGGCCTTGTCAGCCGAGCAGCATTTCCTGTGGGTGCCTTTCACAGCTGCCACGTGCAAAATACAGCACATTATTTTGGGGTGTTATTTTCTTGACCACTTTTGGTTCATTGCTTTTGACTAAATGTTTAAAAATATTCTGCAGCATATCTATAGTACTCACAAGCAGCGAATCAGGAGAAGAAATGCAGTTTCTGAGAAGGCTTCAAAGAAATCATGGTCTTTATCTCTTCCCCAGCCTTTTCCGCTGAAACCCACCAGTCTTTTTCTGAGCACTCTTGTTCTATAAATAAAGCAACAGCTCTCCTTGGGCAGCCCAAGATCGCAGACTCTCATCCGCCCTCAGAAAGATTGTGCATGTGCGTGTGCGTGTGTGTGTGTGTAAGAGTGGTGGTGCAGTGAGTTGTGTTTTAATTTTGCTTTTCTTTTATGTATGAGATGTGTAGCAGGAGATGCAAGAAAAAATACTCTAGCATCTGTCCTTTAAAGATAACTTATTATAACTTTTCTGGGTTTTGGCTTGTTGGTTTTGTCTTTTTTTTTTTTTTTTTTTTTTTTGCCCATTTAGGGAAGAGATGGAAGTGATTGCTTTCCGTGCAGAGGTAAGGAAGAGGAATGGGGGGCCAGGAGAGATGTCCTCACAGTGAGGCCTTTGAGGTCAACAGAGAAAGGGTCTCGTGATGTATGTTTTAGGCTACTGTGGATGGCATTGCTCTGTGCAGATGTATTTGAAATGAGTGTCATCCATGTGTACTTGGATCTGAAAAGGGTGTTTGGAAACAAATACCATTTCTCAGTCCTTCACAGTGAAGACTGGTTTGTATCCTCACTCCCAGAATCAGGGGGTGGGACTTTCTGTCTGCCTTGGATCACCCTTGTTCTGTTTTGAACGGGACCCCAGATGCTAGCTGTATGCTGGGGATCCTTGCTGTCTCTAGGGGAGCGGGTAGGGATGGGAAGGTCACTTCTGGCAAACAAGCCTCATCAGGATGCTTGATCGTTGGATAATGTTGGGCTCCTCTCTTTTTCCTTCCTGGCACTCTTTAATTACTGGGGAAAGGGTGGGTGCCTTTTTCAGAAGTGTGAGGTGAATGTATAAGCCAAGAATGAGTCAGTAGATTCTTCAGCAGCTCTCCCTTGCGCCGATCCTCTAGAGTTGGAAAGGGCTGCTGTCATGCCACCGGGCCAGTGCCGAAAGCAGAGTTCGCCACGATTGGCATGTGCTGGTGAGCAAGAAGCTCTTGGAAGTGGTCGTGAGTGCAGCCAGTTTCCCCCAACCCAGGAAGGGCACAGTGAGGATGGCTTGTTGCAGGATAAGGAGGAGACCCCTAGGCACTGTGCATTGGCCTGTGCTATGCTCTCCGGGCGTGGTCCTGGTGTCCGTCCACATGTTGATGGGGTGTCGGGGTGGGGGCTTTCTGCAGCCTTCCCTGTTCCGCTCTCTCCTGTTGTGAACGGCCGGTAGACGGATCGGGCAGTGCAGTGTTCCGCGCTTGCATTCTGGCACAAGTGGGAGACAGGAGCCTCCTGTGTCTTGCTCTTGCTGGTTTTATGTTAGGGAGTTTTCAGCGTTTGTGGATACTTAAGAACTTTGTGCACGCACCGTTTAAAACATTGACGTAAAGTGCAGAGCTATATGGGATTAGGTAATTAAGCAAAAGCTTCTCTGAACCAGTGTGCTTGTCTTTGAACAGAATTTTTAGGAAGCCTCCCTCCGTTTCCATGCTGAGGCCCTTGTGGACTGGGCATTTCTGTGAGGTGGGATGTAACATAGTGTGCAAACGCTGAGAGCCAGGTTCTTGTCTTCATGCATGTCGTTTATTCTTTCTGACTGTGTTAATGGCTCCAAGTACGTCAGAAAGTCTCATGACCAAGTAGTTCCTTACGCATTTGATGTTTTGGTGGCATGGGCTGTGTAAGGCGGGGGAGCAGCTCCGGGATAAGTAGTGTCCCCTTCATTCTTGGCTTTAATTGAGCCAAGGTGAGTGGACTGTAGAGTCAATTTCTGGATTCTTATAAGAGAACATCTTGTGTTATGGGGTGAACTCATCAGATTTTCGGGTTGAGAGGAGTTTTAGTGTCTGTGGCTGAGGCACTTCCCTCTCATGGTGTGTGCAGATGCACACACCCAGCCTGTGAGTGGTGGGTTGGGCTGAGGGTGCAGGCCTGGAGCTTCTGAGCCCCAGAGCCACTGATGTAGACAGCTTTGGCAGCAGCATCCTGAGAAATGGCAGGGGGCCAGAGAACACAGAGACAGGGCCAAGAATAGCTGAAAAATACCAAATGTTGAAGTTGGAGAATGCACTGGCCCCAAGTCCCAGTGTCTTCCCAGCTGCTGCGTACTGTGGCCCTGTGAGCCTCAGTGTCCTTTCTTCATGTTGCCAGTGCATCCAGGGCACACCCTGGGCCTCTGACACCCCCACCCACACAGGCACACATTGCCCCATAGAGGAAAGGATTGGTGCAACCCCCGTCCCCCCGGCAGCGTGCTGGGCCTGTGCATAGGTCAAGGTCTGTTGAGAGTGTGAGAAATATTTTCTGTTGGAGACATGAATATGTTTCAGCCACAACAGGGTGCGTTTCAGCTGGAAGAGTGAAAGGGCACCTTGAAAACTCAAGTTTATGAATATGTTTCTGTACTTTCAGACCATCATCAAAGAGGGGATGCTGACCAAACAGAACAATTCATTCCAGCGATCAAAAAGGAGATACTTTAAGCTTCGAGGGCGAACGCTTTACTATGCCAAAACGGCAAAGGTGAGGCCCCATGCAGGAAAACACGCGTGAGGACATCACAGGAGCTGTCCCGGGGGAGGAATTGGGGGTGCCGAGTCCTTGTGTGGGAAAAGCTTCAATTTTCAGGTCTGTTATTGCCAGTGAGTTTTGTAACACTCCACACTGTCAGGTTTTACTTGTCTCAAGGTATGTTTTATTTCTTATCAAAATTAATTTCTATTCATTTTCCTTTTCTTTAATGTCATCAGTAATGGGGAAAAGGAAAAAAAGGGTCACAGAAACAGCCACATTAAAGTTGGATATCTTTCTTTCAGAAAGGTTGGGGGGAATCACAGGGTTATGAATTTTGTCTTATTATTATTAAATAATTCTTTATTCTTTAAGTATATTGAGCTTTTTTTTTTATTTTTTGTTTTTTTTTTGAGAGGGAGTCTTGCTCTGTTATCCAGGCTGGAGTGCATTGGCGAGATCTCAGCTCACTGCACCCTCTGCCTCCTGGGTTCAAGCAATTCTCCTGACTCAGCCTCTCGAGTAGCTGGGATTATAGGCACCTGCAACCACGCCTAGCTTATATTTTGTATTTTAGTAGAGATGGGGTTTCACTATGTAGGTCAAGCTGGTCTCAAACTCCTGACCTCAAATGATCTGCCTGCCTTGGCCTCCCAAAGTGCTGGGATTACAGGCGTGAGCCACCCATGCCTGGCCTAGAGATGGGGTTTCACCACATTGCCCAGGCTGGTCTTGAACTCCTGACCTCAAGTGATCCTCCTGCCTTAGCCTCCCAAGGTGCTGGGATTATAGGCATGAGCCACTGTGCCTGGCCAAAGTAGAAGGAGCTGAGCTTTTTGATGTGTGAACAGAAATGGGAAATTCTTTATTTTTAGGCTTTCTAGCAATTAACCTTCTTTCTGTTGCCCTATTGTAGGTAGATTTAAAACTAGAAGCACCAGGTGGGTGCTGCTGGAGGAGGAGCAGCCAGTGAAAGTCACAGATTACTGCCATGTTTAAGCGGATGTGGTGTTAGACATTCAGACACCATTGTGTTAGCTGGGATTCCGAATACCTGTATTTTTATATCAGTATTGGTGTCAGTACTAATATTTTGGTATTTAAGAAATCTGGGATCTGAATTATTTACATTTTGAGACATAGCCCTAGAAAGTTACTGCATTAAAATTTGAAATGGAACAAAGCAGCTTTTTTAGAAAGGGTTCTGACCACTTCCCTCACTTAAAAAAAAAAAAAAACACGAGAAAACACCTTTTACAGTTAGTTCTGGGGGCGAGGGGAGGGGGAAGTTTACTTAAAATATTGAGTCTCTTTTCTGAGTAATTAGTGTGATTTTCTCCAGGGTTCCTCATAGAGCCATCGTAGAATAGAGGGGATGGTATATGGGAAACAGCAGGCAGGGGCTGTGCTGGGGGACTGTGACCGTGTAGGGAATGGAAAGGGAGATGGGGGAGGTCCCCAGGCCTGATTCCCAGCCTGCCCTGGAGCGTCTCTCTCTCTCCAGGACCAGTCTCCTTCTGATCTGCTCCCTTGTTTCCTTTCACGGCCAGACCCCTTCCATTTGGACTTGTCTCTCTTCCCCAGAAGAATTCATTTTAGCCAGGACCTTTCCCCTCCATGTGCTCGCTGGAGGAACAAGCTGGGAAGACACAGAATCCTCAGTCCGGACCCCGGGGCCTTCCCCCAGCTAAAACACTGTGTGAGAACATACTTCACATGTAAAAGTGAACACTGGTGTTGACAGTAGTAGTAAATACAGAAATACCAGCATTGGGTTGTTTGCTTTGGTTCTCTCTCTTTTTTCCTTCACTAATGCAATGCCAAAGTTCGTAGATTTTTTTTTTTTTTTTTTTTTAATCATGGCACTATACCTGTGAGCCCGAGCTTTTGGTTAGAAGCAGGTGGGTGAGGTGAGTTAATTTGGATTGGCTTATTGATTGGATCCTACAGTTTCAAGGTACTTGGGCTTCTGTGGGTGCTTGGTAGGGATCAGGGGGGTGTGGTGGGCAGCGCTGGCTAGTGCTTAAGGATGTCCTTTTGTGTGCCTTAGTCCCTGTGTTTGTCTCTTTTCCAGTCAATCATATTTGATGAGGTGGATCTGTCAGATGCCAGCGTGGCTGAATCCAGTACCAAAAACGTCAACAACAGTTTTACGGTAAGATTCCTGAGTCACGCCTTTCTTGATTCTTTACTGAAGTTGGCTTTCCTTTTTGATCTGAACATGTGTCCAAGCAGTTCAAACACTTTCATTCTTTTCTTTCTGATTGGAATGATTGCTGGTAAAATTTGAATTTAATGCTGAAAGTAATACTGTGGTTGGAAAATAACCAAGAATTTGGCACGCATAAGCACTAAGGGACAATAGGGACAAAATGAAAATTTTTAAAATATGTTTTGGTTCACGTCTTTTTTTTTTTTTTTTTTTTTTGAGACGGCGTTTCGCTCTTGTTGCCTGGGCTGGAGTGCAGTGGCGCTATCTCCAGCTCCCAGCAACCTCTGCCTCCCGGGTTCAAGTGATCCTCCTGCCTTAGCCTCCCTAGTAGCTGGGATTACAGGCATGTGCTACCACACCTGGCTAATTTTGTATTTTTAGTAGAGATGGGGTTTCTCCATGTTGGTCAGGGTGGTCTGGAACTCCCAACCTCAGGTGATCTGCCCGCCTCGGCCTCCCAAAATGTTGGGATTACAGGTGTGAGCCACCACGCTCGGCTGGTTCATGTCTTACTAGCTCTGTACAGAGTTTTGTTTTTTGTGATTAGTGTAGAAAATTTGGAAAATGCAGACAAGTATGTTAAAGCAATTAAAAAGCAGCCATAATTCAGCCACCTCAAAAAACATTGAGTGTTAATATTTTGGTGTATTTCTTTTTTTTTCCTTTTTTATGTTTAAACTTTCTTCCTTCCGAATTTATAAAAGTTATATTGGACTTTGTGCAAAAGTTCTAAATGCATGAAATCATGTGATTGCACCACTTGGAAGTGGCCAGCTGCTTACTCTGGAGTGTTTATCTTTATTTCTGTATATTTGTGTCTTTACCTGCGTGTACCCGTGAGATCATGCTGAACCTTTTGGTTTACACCTGTGTGTTTTTTTTTCCCCCAGGACAATTTATAGTAGACAGTTGCTCATGTCAGCTGATCTAAATGTTCGTTATATTTTTTAATGGCTATAGTTGCATTTTCTTGTATGATTTTATAATTTAGGCTTTACGGGCTGACTTTAGTACCTACCTGTATAAGGTTTGACTCCTAATAACAGCACTAGAACTTTTAAAGCTGTTTTTCTTTATGTTATTAGGCCATCCCATCTAGACATAAAGTATGCCCCCTAATTTTAAAAATTATTCTTTTATAATTCAGTCAAGGTGAGTAATTTTCCTCAAGTTTAGGATCCGACATTTTGGGTTAGTGTTAGTTTCATGTGCTTTCAAGTTTTATTTTGTTTATTGATGGATTCATTGTTGATGTTGCTGATACAAATGGGATTTTCCTTCCTCTGTCTAAACCTCTGCTTATTTTGTGTTGATGTAACTGCTCTTATTTTACTTGGAGTATTTGTAGTTTTCTCTATTAATTTATTTTTACCAGCTGGGAAGAGACATTTTTAACTACACAAATAGATTTTTCTTTGATTCGTGGTTTTCAGAGTCTTTAATAGGAGTAGGTGTTGAATTTCGTTGGACTGTTAATTAATTAACTTTTAAAAGTTAATTAATTAACTTTTTAGAGATGTAGTCTCCCTTTGTCACCCAGGCTGAAGTGCGGTGATGTGATCTCGGCTCACTGTCACCTTTGTCTCCCAGGTTCAAGGGATCCTCATGTCTCAGCCTCCCTAGTAGCTGGGATTATAGGCGTGCACCATTTCGCCCAGCTAAGTTTTGTAATTTTAGTAGAGATGGGGTTTCACCGTATTGGCCAGGCTGATCTCAAACTCCTGGCCTGGAGTGATCTGCCTGCCTGAGCCTTCCGAAGTACTGGGATTACAGGCGTGAGCCACTGCGCCTGGCCCTGAGCATTAATTTAGATGTTCATTTTGGTTTCAGTTATTTGCATATTTCCTATTAAAAAAATTATTCTTGGTGATGTTGAATTTTACTCCTTAATCTTGCAATTTAGATTTTTCCCATTGGTGTATATGCATTTGTTTTGGGTGAGAAGGTAGCCTTGTTGCAGTTTTAAACAATTGTTTTTTCTATTTTTAATTTTAATGGTTACATAATAGTTGGACATACTGCGTTTGTTGTGTTTTGATTTCAGAGTTAAAGTAACCCCATAAAATTCATTTAGTAACTTTCTATGAGTTTATGTTTTCTGCAACATTTTATGTAGCTTTGGGATTGGTTGTTTCTTAAGTTTGAGAAAATTTATTTTAAAGTATTTGTCAAGAAGACTTTTTAGGGAGATAAGGCTATAATTGAAATAAATCCTAAAATATTTATTTCTTGCATTTTGATCATTTGAGCCTTTTTCACTTTTTGAGTCCATATCTGTAATTTACTTTCTCACTAATTTCACACCTTCAAATTTAGTAGCGTGTACTGTTGTGTAGTTTAAACACGTATGTCTCTGGTTGGATCTCCTTTGCATTTCTAATTTTGTTAGTTTAGTTTGTTTTTCTTGTCAGATTTCTTAAACTCTAGCCTTTTTGTTTTCTTTGTTTTTAAAGAGAACTAATTCTTAGATTATGGAACAATTCTCCTTTTCTGTTTCCTTGTTTTTTTTTTTTTTTTTGAGACGGAGTCTCGCTCTGTTGCCCAGGCTGTAAGGCTGGAATGATCTTGGCTCACTGCAACCTCCACCTCCTGTGTTTAAGCGATTCTTCTGCCTCAGCTTCCTGAGTAGCCGGGATTACAGGCACCTGCCACCACGCCCGGCTAATTTTTTTGTATTTTTAGTAGAGACAGGGTTTTGCCGTGTTGGCCAGGCTGTTCTCAAACTCCTGACCTTGAGTGATCTGCCTGCCTCGGCCTCCCAAAGTGCTAGGATTACAGGTGTGAGCTACTGAGCCTCACCTGTTTCCTTTTTTTTTTTTTGGGTGGGGTTTCATTCTGTTGCCCAGGCTGGAGTGTAGTGCTGTGATCTCAGCTCACTGCAACCTCTTCTTCCTGGGTTAAAGCAATTCTCCTGTTTCAGCCTCCTGAGTAGCTGGGATTACAGGCGTGTCCTACCACTACCTGGCTAATTTTTGTATTTTTAGTTAGAGATAGGTTTTCACCATGTTATCCAGGCTGGTCCTGACCTCAAGTGATCTTCCTGCCTCAGCTTCCCAAAGTGCTGGGATTACAGGTGTAAGGTACCATGTTGGGCCCTATTTTTCTGTTTTCTAAATCAATGTCTGCATTTATGTGTATTGGTTTTTTTGTTTTTTTGTTTTTTTAGACAGAGTCTTGCTCTGTTGCCCAGGCTGGAGTGCAGTGGTGCGGTCTCGGCTCACTACAGCCTCCACCTCCCAGGTTCCAGTGATTCTCCTGCCTCAACCTTGGGTAGCTGGAATTATAGGCACACGCCACCATGCCCAGCTAATTTTTGTATTTTTAGTAGAGACGGGGTTTCCCCATGTTGGCTAGGCTGGTCTCAAACTCCTGACCTCAGGTGATCTGCCTACTTCGGCCTCCCAAAGTGTTGGGATTACAGGTGTGAGCCACTATGCCTGGCTGTGTATTGGTTTTTGTCTGTTGTAACTTATGAAATATGTTGTTCAAGTCCTCTTATGATCTTGTTTTTTTTTTTTTTTTTTTTTTTTTTTTTTTTTTTTAAGTTTGTTTTTAAAGTCCTTTTTTTTTTTTTTTTTTTTTTTTTTTTTTTTTTTTTCACTTGTGCTTCCATAGGCTGTTAATGAGGAGTTAATCTATTTCAGGCCAATTACATGTAACGCTTTGTTCATGTATTTCTAACAGTTTTCACCTTCTCCATTTTGAACCTTTGTTAAGCATATACATGTTTTAAAAGATAATACCCTCAATATTGAGTAATCATTTATTAATAAAGATTAATAAAGTAGTAGCTTTTTTTTCCCGCCCCTGACAAGGTCTTGCTCCATCAACTGGGTTGGAGTGAACTGGCACAATCATGACTCACTGCAGCCTTAAACTCCTGGGCTCAAGTGATCCTCCTGCCTCAGCCTCCCAGTTAGCTGGTACTACAGGTGCTTGACACCATGCCTGGCTAATTTTTACATTTTTTTGTAGAAGCAAGGTCTCGCTATGTTGCTCAGGCTGGTCTTGAACTCCTGGCCTCAAGTGATCCTCCTGCCTTGACCTCCCAAAGTGCTGGGATTAAAGAAGATCTTTTTCACAATGAGTAGTTTGTGTCATTAACCATTCTCTGATATTAGTATTTCTAAGTCTTCTTTTCTTTGTTCAGAATTTACTTAATATACATTACCAACCCCCCCACCCTTTTCCATCCTAACTTTTATCTTTAGTTTTCCTTATTATTTTAAATTTAATTCTCTCTCTCTCTTTTTTTTTTTTTTTTTTTAAGAGATAGGTTCTTGCTCTGTTGCTCAGGCTGGAGTGCAGTGGTACAGTGTTAGCTCACTGCAGCCTCAAACTCCTGGTCTCAAGAGAGCTTCCTCCTCATACTCCCCAGTAGCTGGGACCACAGGCATCGTCACCACACCCAGCTACTTTTTTATTTTTTGTGGAGATGGGGTCTAGCTGTGTTGACTTGGCTGGTCTCTAACTCCTGGCCCCAAGTGATCTGTCTTGGTATCCTAAAGTGTTGGTATTACAGGCATGAGCTGATGTGCCTGGCCTAGATTTAATTCTTGTAAACAGTATGTTGTTAGAATCTGTTTTATTTTAGTCAGAAACCCTTTGCCTTGTAAATATTGTGCTTCAGCCATTTTCTGCTGTCAGGATTATTGCATATCTGATGCCTGTGTTTTGTGGCCGAACGTATTGTACTTTCTTGTTTATTTATTTATTTATTTATTTTTGATAGAGGGTCTTGCTCTGTCACCCAGGCTGGAGTGCAGTGGTGCAGTCGTGGCTCACTGTAGCCTCGACCTCCTAGGCTCAAGTAATCTTCCCACTTCAGCCTTCTGGATAGCTGGGACTCCAGGCACATGTGACCATGCCCAGATAACTTTTGTGTTTTTTGTAGAGACTGCGTTTCACCATGTCACCTAGGCTATTCTTGAACTTCAGGGCGCAAGTAATCCGCCCACCTTGGCCTCCTGAAGTGCTGGAGTTACAGGCATGAGTCACTGCACCCAGTCATGCTTTCTTATTTTAATGGTCTCTTGGTACCTCCCTTCTACTTCTCTTCTGTGTTGTCTCTTAAACATTTACAGTTCACAAATTCTTTTTTTTTTCTTTTTTCTCCTCCTCTTCTCTCTTCTCTCTTCTCTTCTCCTCTCTTCTCTTCTCCCCTCCCCTCCCCTCCCTTCCCTTCTCCTCTTCTCTCTTTCTCTATCTTCCTTTCTTTTCCTTTTTTTTTTTAAATTTAAGAGACAGGTCTTACTCTGTTGCCCAGGCTGGAGTACAGTGGCATGATCACCATTTACTGCAGCCTTGAAATCTCAGGCTCAAGCGATCCGCTGGCCTCGGCCTCCCAAAGTGTTGAGATTACAGGCATGAGCCACCATGCCTGGCCAGGTTCACAAATTTTATTATGCTAGACCTGTTTGTAGCCAGCCCATATGGTGACATCCTTTTTTTGGTCAAGTTTTGTGTATTCCTGAGTGTTTAGTCACAGAGAACATAGTCACAGAGAACATGCTACTCAGTGCTTTGTTTCACTAGCTTTTATTTGGTTCATATCAAACCATGAAAATGAAAAAGGACTGAGGAACATGGAAGAAAAAGAATGCAAAATGGTCTGTTTTCCAGAAAGGAATCAAACACGGTGTTTTATTAGCGAGCTCTGGGGACGTGGTATTTCCCAGTGTTGGTGTTGCAGGGGGTCGTCGGGAACAGGCTCGGTGCTCTTGCTGTCTTTGAAGGCATTTCTGCTCGAAGTCTCAGAGTTGCCTTCTCTCTTGTGCAATGCAGGTTTTGCTAACTGGTTGGTCTGGGGTAGAGCAAGCCTGGTTTCTCCCTGACTCCAGTTTGGGTTTTCCAGCTTTGAAAAACTATTTTTTCCTTCTTTTCTCTTACACTTAAAAAGAAAAAAATTCTGGTTCATGTGCTTTGTCTTGTTCTTTGGGAACTTGGCTTGTTTATTTAGTCATTGTTTTGGCAAGCATTTTTTGGGGGGTCTACCCTGGCCACACATCATGCTGAGTGCTCAAGTTTCAGTGCTGGGTAGAAATGGAGAGGAGCCACTCTGCATCAAGCTTATGTTCTCGTGGAAGATCAGATAAGCACACACATAGAGCCTTAGTTACAGGCTGAGACAAGCTCCGATGGAAGAGCACTACATGATGCCTGATATGTGGAAGACCCCACCTGGCCTTGGGGAGGGGCTGGGCAGTCTTCTCAGAGGAAGTGAGGTCTCACAGCTGAGACATGAAGAATGACAGTAGTAAATCCACTGAGGGAAGCGTGAGCCTGAGAGGGTGCGTGTGTCTGTTTCTGTGTGTCTGTGTGTTTCTGTGTGTATCTGTTTCTTGTGCAAATAGGCACCTTGGGAATGGGGCAGGTGGAGGGACCAGCAGTGCGAAGACCTTGGGATGGGGACACCGTGTGGAGTGTGCAAAGTGGTGGAAGGGCCAGGGTGGCTGGTGGAGGCCAGAGCAAGAGGACATCAGAGGGGACCAGGGCAGGGCTTGGGACTTACTCCTCAGGACTTGGGCTGCTGTTGAAGTTTTATTTGGTGAAATTCTCAGATTTGCAGATGTGGGAAAGTTCTACTCAGGCTGTAGAAGGGAGGGTGAACTGGAAGGGGAGGGAAGTTTGTAGGATTGTTAGGAGAGAGTGGAGTGGAGAGTGTGGAGGTGTCAAGGAGGTAGTGGGCAGGCCGGTGATCAGGTCAGAAGAGGGTGGAGCAGATGAAGGTGTCAGGGCTTCTGCTGAGTACAGCAGCAGGCTGGTTAAGTGAGCTCAGGAGTCCAGAAGAGGGGCTGTGGGGTGGTGGGGGAGGCTTCTTTATCTTCCATGTCTGTCACATTCTTTAGCCTTATTTTATTTAATTTCTTGTTTTTTTTTCCTAGTTCTGGTTATCAAAGTTTTTATATTGTTTGTAACTACATTTACTTGCAACTTCCCCTCCCAGCCCCCACCCCCGATTCCGGCATACTTTGTTTTTATCCTGGCTTATTCTTGGTTGATAGGTAATTTTTTTTCTTTTTTCTTTTTTTTTTGAGATGGAGTCTCGTTCTGTCGCCCAGGCTCTGGAGTGCAGTGGCGCGATCTTGGCTCACTGCAAGCTCCGCCTCCGGAGTTCACGCCATTCTTCTGCCTCAGCCTCCTGAGTGACTGGGACTACAGGTGCCCACCACCACGCCCAGCTAATTTTTTTTTTGTATTTTTAGTAGAGATGGGGTTTCACAGTGTTAGCCAGGATGGTCTCGATTTCCTGACCTCGTGATCCACCGGCCTCAGCCTCTCAAATTGTTGGGATTACAGGCATGAGCCACTGCACCCAGCCGATAGGTAAAATATTTTTAACAAGTTTTCTGTTTAACAAAGTCATTCCCTCCAGGGAAAGATTTTCCTTTGATCATCTCCATTTTCTCTTGGATTTTCAAATGTTTTCATTGACTTAGGATTTCTTCCCTGATTTATTATACTTGGAGTGTGTTTTAGTGATTTTAGTTGTTGTCTTCAAATCCTGTGCTTGTTTGTTTTTTTTTTTTTTGAGACAGTCTCACTCTGTTGCCCAGGCTGGAGTGCAATGATGCGATCTCAGCTCACTGCAACCTCCACCTTCTGGGTTCAAATGATTCTCATGCCTCAGCCTCCCGAGTAGCCGGGATTACAGGTACTCGCCACCACGCCTGGCTAATTTTTGTATTTAGTAGAGACAGATTTCACCATGTTGGCCAGGCTGATCTCACACTCCTGAGCTCAAGTGATCTGCCCTCCTCAGCCTCCCAGAGTGCTGAGATTACACGTGTGAGCCACCATGCCCAGTTTTATAATCTTCCCTTAGCAGCCTAGAGCTGTAGAACACTACAAGACTGTAGCGTCCATTTGAGTTTTGTGCTTTTATTTACTTATTTCTCCAAGTCAGTGTTTTTCGTCATTTTTAAACCCGTGTTCTCTTTTGATAAAGGATTAATTTTTATTGCCTCCTTTAATGTTGTTTGAAATTTCAAAATGCAGCAAAAAGGAATAAAAGCAATGGGCTTTATTCTCACCCTCCCTGACCCTCCTGGAGAGTCATTCCTGCCTGCATTCCATTTGGTCTTACTTATTTATAATATATGGTACATGAGAGCAAGGATTTTTGTCTGTTTTGTTCATGGCTTTACACCAAGGGCCCAGCATACAATAGGTGCACATAACTCTTGGTTGAAGAGTGGCTTGGTCACCTCCAGTTCCAGAATGATTTGGGCCCTGCCCTTCATTGATTCGGCTTTGCAGGACGCTTCCTGGGACCAGAGGCTGGGCTTGACTGCGAGATCAGGTCCTCCTTCCTGCGGGACACAGTCCATGCGCGTCGCAGCAGCCACGGCAGGGCTGGGGAGGAACTGACATGGGTTGCTTCTTGGGGCAGGGCATGGGGGATTCCTGCCTGTGGTGGGAGAAGGGGGTAAGACCATGCCAGAGCTGAGGAGGGTAGCTATGGGGTGGAAGGGGCGCTTCTTGCCAGAGGGAGTGGGCGTGGGAGGTGCGCTGGGTGAGCAGCCTCAGAGGTGGGAGGTGATTTCCAGGCTGGCGTGGGTTTGGGCTTTTTTGTCAGAGCTGTGGGAAGCCATTAAGATTTTAAAGCAGGGTGGTAAAGTTGGGTTTTTGTTAGAAGAGTCTGTCTGCTGCTGGAGGCGAGATCTGCAGGGAAGAGGTGGCTAGGTGGATGAGAAGGGCTGCAGAGGGGCCTTTCCCTCAACATGAGGTGGGGGGACAGCCCGGATGCGCTTATGGAGGTGAGAGATGGGGCCTGAGGAGAGCCATGCACTGCAGTTAGGCAGGGCCCATGCTTCTGCTGTTGCTGGTACTTTCTTTTCTTTGTTTTGGGTGACACTGGGAATTAATAACAGTATTGAAGGAAAATACTGTATCATTGGCCATGATACATGCTTCCTAGAAAGCAAGCAGTGCTGTACACAGTGGCATGATCACAGCACCCCTGCAGGACTCCAGAGGCACAGTTTCTTCTCCTAACTGGGAATGTTTTGGTATTACTGGCCTTTCCAGTTCTAGAAATGTCCCCTTGGAGACTGACTTCATAGTGGCTGGTGTCAAAGAGTCTGTGTCCATTGTGAAGGAGGCAGAATCAGAGCTAAATTCAATTTAGTGAAGATTTTCTAGACTAACTAGGAAGAGGGCTCATCACCCGAAGTGGGCGTGGGTACTCCACGTAGCCAGGCTCATCACTCGAAGTGGGCATGGGTGCTCTCCATAGCCAGTGTTTGTCTACAGGACAGCGGTAGGCAGTCAAGGCCTGAGCCCTGGCCAGGTCTCTTGGAGGGCAGGGAGCTTAGAGCTGGGAGAGAGTGGTGATGCATGGTGGCCATTTCCACTCCTACAGGGCCCTTTACCCTTCACACCCAGTGCCCACTGCCCTGCCTGAGACGCCTTGTGCCGTCTTGCCCTGCATCTCCCTGGCCACCTGCTGGCATGGCCTCTCCCATTTGTGGGGGTGTCACTGCCCAACTGCCTCTCCTCTCATGGCTCTCCTTCCCTGCCTCCTGCCGTGGGTGGGATGTGCGCAGAATATAGTTTGAGTCCATCTCGGGCGCTAGTTTTGTGGAGCACACAGGGACTCTGTCTTCGAATGTCGAGGGTCTGTGTATCCTCCACCAGATAGAAGACCCAAGGCAACAGGACTGGGCTCCTTCTCTTCTTCTAATCTCTGAAAGTACAGGACCCTGCAAGGTAACTTCATGCTTAAAGGCAAGCCAGAGCATGAATCTCAGCTCAGCTTCTTCCTAGCAGATGACCGTGGGCAAGTCACAGAACAGCTCCAAGCCTCCATTTTCTCATCTGAGAAATGGGGTAACCTGCCTCGTGGGGTGGTTTGGTTGTGAGGACTAAATGAGTTAATGAATGTAGGTATGACATACGTGTTTGTGCCTATTAACACTGTGATTATAGGCACTTAATGATTATTCAGTGAATGAATTGAAAGCAATAAACCAAGTTCATTTATTATGTCATTTGGTATGTGGAAAATTTTCTTCTAGTTTGGTGTACTTAATGTTTCATACTTTCTCTGTTTACTGAATAATAACTTAAATTGAACAAAATCACTACGAATTAGTCCAGATTTCACTGGGCTTCAGTTAGTCTGGCTGTATTATTACTTCTCCCTGGGTCATGTCAACTCCAGCTTAGGTGAACCTTAGAGAGGAAAGACAAGTTTTACTGGAATATGCCTGAAATACAGAGCTGTTCAGAAGGTCCTATTCTGCCCGTTGTTAAAAGTGCTGTAAACCAAGGCTGGACATGGTGGCTCACACCTGTAATCCCAGTGCTTTGGGAAGCTGAGGTGGGTGGATCACCTGAGGACAGGAGTTCAAGACCAGCCTGACCAACGTGACGAAACCCCATCTCTACTAAAAATATAAAAATTAGACAGGCGTGGTGGCGGGCACCTGTAATCCCATTTGGCTGAGGCACAAGAATCACTTCAATCCGGGAGGTGGAGGTTGCGGTGAGCTGAGATTGCATCATTATACTCCAACCTGGGCGACAGAGCGAGACTCTGTCTCAAAAAAAAAAGAAAAAAAAATACTATAAGCCATCGAGGGGCCCGTCGTTTCTTACCTAATGAAGTTCAGGGTCTGGCCTCGCCCCAGCAAAGCCCAGTGCTTCTTAGGGAGCTCCCTGTGTGTATGGGTCACCTGCTGGCCCTGGTCTCTCGGGGTCCGTTTCCCCAAATTCTCCCCACAGGCCCTGGCCGTTTCCTCCTCAGGGAAGCCTTCCTGTTCACACGGTGCTCAGGAAGCTGCCATATGCTTCTGTGGAGCTGTGGTTCTCAAACTTGGCCATGCCCGAGCACCTTTTGGAACCTTCCCCAGAAATTTGCAAGTGGGTGCTTTTTCAAAGCTTTCCAAAATCTTAGGGTAAAGCCACTTTGGGACCCCCTCTTGAGGGTATTTTGTATCACTCATGTGATGCTAAATGAGCACATACTCCCTAGTAATGTGTACTTGGCCACACCTTGAGCTCAAGGCCAGGGAGTCTCTTGGCAGCTTAGGGTCCCCAGTGCTCTGCCCTTTGGGGTGACTATGTGTATGAATATGAGCTGGAAGAAGCAGGTTCTGTTGCTTCTTTTTGTTAATACAACAGAGAGGATATTGACTCACCTCTTCCTTGGCAAGCCCTCCTGTGTGGATTCGTTTATTAACTTAGTTCTTAAAGTGTTTGAATCTTAGTAGTGATTTTAAAGGAAATTTAAAATAGAAAATGGGCTGAGTGTGATGGCTCACGCCTGTAATCCCAGCACTTTGGGAGGCCGAGGCAGGCGGATCACCTGAGGTCAGGAGTTCAAGACCAGCCCAGCCAACATGGTGAAACCCCGTCTCTACCAAAAATACAAAAACTACCTAGGTGTGATGGTGGATGCCTGTAATTCCAGCTACTCAGGAGGTTGAGGCAGGAGAATTGCTTGAACCCAGGAGGCGGAGGTTGCAGTGAGCCGAGATCACACCACTGCACTCCAGCCTGGGCGACTCCATCTCAAAAATAAAAATAAAAGTAAAATAGGGAGAAGATGTTCCCACAGTAGCTCTGCAGTTGTTTTCTTTTTTTGTGTTTCTCTTTAGACTTTTTTTTTTTTTTTGAGATAGAGTCTCACTCTGTCGCCCAGGCTGGAGTGTAGTGGCACGATTTAGGCTCACTGCAACTTCTGCCTCCTGGGTTCAAGCAATTCTCCTGCCTCAGCCTCCTGAGCAGCTGGGATTACAGGCATGTGCCACCACACCTGGCTAATTTTTTTGTATTTTTAGTAGAGACGGGGTTTCACCATGCTGGCCAGGCCAGTCTCGAACTCCTGACCTCATGATCCGCCCACGCTGGACTCCCAAAGTGCTGGGATTACAGGCGTGAGCCACTGCGCCCTTCCTCCCTTCAGACTGTTTAATAGGCAAACATTAAATTTTACATGTGTTATATACACATCAGTTTATGTTTACTTTTGTATTTTGGCTTTATTTGCTGCTTTATCATAAGATTCCCCATATCATGAGTCTCTGTAATGATCATTTTTTACAGTGGCAGATATTTCATTGTGTAGATGTGTCGTCACTGATCGGTTAAACTTTATTTGCTCACTCTTGCAGCATTAGGGACTGAGAATGTTTCAGTTTTTCCTGTTGGAGATAATGCTGGAATGTGCATTTCAGATCACAGGAGGGACATTTAGGGAGGTGAGTTTGGTCTCCCCTGCAGAGCAGCTTCCATGCTGAGCCCTGTTTGCCCAGGAGAGGGTGCAGTCTGCCCTTCAGGAGCTGCTTTGGTTTGGTTTGGTCTTGGGTCCCTTTTTGTTACCTGCCCTGAAAGTTGAGAAGACAGAACTTCCTCCTGCTTTGGGTGATTCTAGTTTGGTTCTGGTTTACAGCTTTATTTTTGAGTATTTCTGTATTTCAGCTTCTATTTACTTTTACACTATTTTAGATGGATCATAATTTGAAATTTCAGGTATCCTAAGCCTCCAGAATCTCTCGAGGATTGGCATGTCACATAACTTTAAAAAAGCAGTATCAAGAAGAGGTTGGGTTTGTTGAAGGGAAGTGGACAGATCAGGGGACTCTGGCTTATATGACTAAGCTGGTGGAGGAAGGCACATGAGCAGACACTGGGTGAATGTCTGCTGTCCCAGTGGCACATCCGGGAATGAGGGTGGGTGGAGGGCAAGTGGAGAACTGCCCCAGATATGGAAAGTGGTAGAAGAAGAGTTGAGTACACACTCATATGAGGGATGGGGCTGGTTTACGGGAGTGGAACCAGCTTGAAAAGAAGACAGAAAGTGAGAAGTGAAGACTTGTTGTATCACGTAAGAATAGAATGAAGAAAAGGACAGGTCCTTGGTTTATTTTCAGGAAATGGAAATGGATTGGCCAAATAATAGGGATCGAAAATAAAGGGTGTTTTTAGTATAAGCCAAGTGAAAATTAAATTTAAGATACGTATGTTGTCGTGGTTGGATTGTGTCCTCCAAAGTTCATGTGTTGGAAACTGAATCACCAGTGCAACAGTATTGAGAGGTAGAAACTTAGAGAGGTGATCAGTGCCGGGTGCAGTGGCTCACGCCTGTAATCCCAGCACTTTGGGAGGCCAAGGCGGGCAGGTCACCCAAGGTCGGGAGTTCGAGATCAGCCTGATCAACATGGAGAAACCCTGTCTCGACTAAAAATACAAAATTAGCCAGGTGTGGTGGCACATGCTTGTAATCCCAGCTACTTGGGAGGCTGAGGCAGGAGAATCACTTGAACCCAGGAGGCGGAGGTTGCAGTGAGCCGAGATTGCGCCATTGCACTCCAGCCTGGGCAACAAGAGTGAAACTCCGTCTAAAAAAAAAAAAAAAAAAAAAAAGAGGTGATCAGGCCGGGAGTTCTCTGCTCTGGGGATGGATTAATGCTGTTATTGTAGGGGTCAGTTCCTAATAAAGGGATGAGTTCATCCCCCTCCCCCTTGCTCTCACTATCACCTTTGATGCAGCATGAGGGCCCTCACCAGATGGTGCACCATGCTCTTAGACTTTCGAACTATGAGGCAAATAAACTTCTGTTCATTTAAAATTACCTAGTCTGTGGTATTCTGTTATAGCAGCGCAAAACAGACTGAGACACATGTCTAGAGGGCTGCTTATGTGTAATAGCTATATAATACTGCCTATATAAAGGGCATTTTATATTTAATGCTGGTAGAATATCATGAAGGTAGTGTATGTTCGAATTAGGTTTAGCTACTCTATTAGTTTCTCATGGCTTCCGTAACAAATTATCAGATAACATGAAACAAAATGAATGTATTCTGTCACATTCCTGGAGGCCATACATCTGAAATCATGGTGTTGGCAATGCTGGGGTCCTAGGAGAGACTCTGTGACTTGCTTTGCCTAGGTCCTGGTAACTCTAGGCATTCCCTGGCTTGTGGCTGCATCGCTTCAAGGTCTGCCTCTGTCTCCACATGGCCTTTTCTTCCTTCTTGTGTCTTCTTCTCTGTTTCTTAAAAGGACACCTGTCCTTGGATTTAGGGCCCACTCAGATAATCCAGGATGATCTCGTCTCAAGATCCTTAACTTAATTACATCTGCAAAGACTGTTTTTCCAAATAAGGTCACATTCACAGGTTCCAGAGATTAGAACATGGACATACCTTTTTGGAGGCCATCATTTGATGCTCTATAGCTACAAATAAGAATGGTGTGAATAGGCAAGGTTTTATTCTTTCACACCAAAGAAAGTAGTCCTTGGTCAGTATGGTCATTCTGCAAGGTCATCTGAGCCCTTCCAGAATGTGAGTCTTCTAGTCTAAGAGGCTATGAGGTGCCAGTCACCACTGTGTCTCCTGTTGGAGGATGGGGAGACAAGGAGAGGGAAAGTGTGTTGCCTGGTAGGAGTTCATAACCAGGATTCACAGCCGCCTTAGAGCGGTCTGTGGATATGACTATATTTTATTAAAATTGGTTTCCTTTGTAATCATAAGTATTTTATTTTTGGCATTTAGAGAAATTCTGAGAAGGAGTTCGTAGGCCTCACCAGACTGCCAGAAGGGGTCCATGGCACAAAGCAGATGAGGAGCTCTTGTATGACTTCCCCAAAGTGTGACATGGCACTTCTGCAGACATCCTTCTGGTTGACCTTTAGTTATGTGCTCACACCATATAGCTCTCAGGATACTTGCCCTGAAATAATCATGTCAGAATAACCATGTTATGCAAAGAGAAGGGTGATTTTTCATGTCTGTATTTATGACTTCCTTTTCTCCAAGTAATATTTTTGAAATAGTTTATGGTATCAAGAAGTTTGATGAGGTATATCATAAAGAAGGTCTTCCTTGTTAGCTGTATGACCTAGGGCAGATACTTCATCTTTCTAAGACTCGATTTTCTCATCTGTGTAGTGGGATGATACTGGACTCTATCTCAAAGGTCATTGGATTGGCACAGAAGTGAGTTCTGAATGTTTCCTAGTTTCTAATCACCACCACCACCACTCATCTCTACTAGTAGGAAAGTAATAGGGTTTAACTTGCTAACATGTAGCAGTTTACTGTGATTTATAGGAATTTCAAAGGATTTCAAATGAAGCCAACTTTACAGATAATATTAAAAAATAGCTTCTGTAGCAGAAGAGTAGATATCCGGAAAAAGTTATCCTTAAAAGTTTTCAGGTTATAGTCAGTACAAACAGGAAAATAAAAGTTAAGGGAAAACCAAGTGTAATTTAACATACAAGATGCCTTTAATTGGTAGCTAAATAAAAAGGAAGCTATGTAATGGATCAGAGTATTGCGTTTAAATCTTCTCTTGGCAGAGCACGGTTGGCTCATGCCTGTAATCCCAGCGTTTTGGGAGACCAAGGCAGGATAATCACTTGAGCCTAGGAGTTTAAGACCAGCTTGGGCAGGGTAACAAGATCCTGTCTCTACAAAAAATAAAAAAATTAGCCAGGTATGGAGGCATGCACCTGTAGTCCCAGCTACTTGGGAGGCTGAGGCGGGAGGATTGCTTGAGCCCAGAAGTTCTCGGTTGCAGTGAGCTGTGATTGTACCACTGCACTCTAGCCTGGGCAACAGAGTGAAATCCTGTCTCAAAAAATAAAATAAATCTTGTCCATGTGGCATTCATATTTGTTGGGTGAATGAAAGTTCCCTGGTAGGCCTACCTAGCGTGAAACTGTGGCCGAGTTTCTCAGCTGTTTCTAGCAGACATCAGCCGAGGGGATGGTTAGGGCTGCTTCTTGGGTGAGGAACCATGGTCTTTATCCAGATTTCAACATCAGTTTTCCTTTTTAGCATGTTTGGATTTCGGATATTTTCTGGGCAAAATTCCTAAGCCAGTTACTTTGGCTTTGAGAGAGGAAAAACTGTATTTTTTTTTTTTTTTTTTTTTTTAAGAGACGAATCTCACTCTGTTGCCCAGGCTGAAATGCTGTGCTGCACTCTCAGCTCACTGCAGCCTCCGCCTCCTGGGTTCAAGCAGTTCTCCTGCCTCAGCCTCCCAAGTAGCTGGGACTACAGGCATGTACCACCACACCTAGCAAACTTTGTATTTTTAGTAGAGACAGGGTTTCACCATATTGGCCAGGCTGGTCTTGAACTCCTGACCTCAGGTGATCCACCCACCTTGGCCTCCCAAAGTGTTGGGATTACAGGCGTGAGCCACTGCGCCCAGCCAGAAAAACTGTATATAATTGGCAGATGTCTCTGCATAAAAGACTCTTTCCAATTGCTGCAACTGCTGGCCCAGGTCTGGGATAGGGAGAATTGTATTTGTTGGTCCCATAAGTCCTCTTGAGTGTGAAGTGTCTTTGCTCTTCCTGTTGGGAAGACCCATGTTCGTCAGCAGCTTCTGCCTCTGTGGGCAGCAGCTCCCGCCCCCTGGACTCATTTCTGCAAAGCAAGCCTGCCTCTATTTCTGCTCAAGTGCAGTGTTCCAGGAGAACCTGACTGCATGTCCCAGCTCTCTCTGCCAGCTCTCAGTGGTGGGTTCTTGGCCACCTGTAGCTTCATCCCCCGATCTGCCAACGAGGGTGGTCCTCCCTAGCACAGCAAGGGTGGGGCAGTCAAGCACCGTGCAGAGTAGGTGCTCAGTGAATGAAATGCTGTGATTGTTGACATGCTGTGGACAGCAGTGCAGGCCTGCGGGATCAGGTGCAGAAGGAAGTTAACCCAGTGAATTTCTCACCTGGTAATCCACACGGTGTTCTCAGGTTAAAGAAGCAGGAAGAAGCAGGTGTCTAATCAAATTGGTGGCTGTTTGCTAAGTGTGGGGTTTTACTGAAGGCAGCACCTGCTTCTGCAGCACAACTGGTCTAAAAAGCCAAGTTGCTCCTTGTGAGGGCTTAGGGTTTGGTTCTAACAGTCACTGCAAGCAGGCACAGGGAGAAGATGCTGTCCTCTTCTGGCAGCCTGGCTGTGAGCAGTGGAACCAATTGTGGTGTCTCTTCTTTATATTTAGAGTTTGGGGTGGGAGAGGACACAGTTACTTGTCTGGGCTGTTTGTTTAAATTATCAGTGGGGTTTGCATTTGTGAAATCGAAGACATTTTCACCATATGATTGTGGGTGTGAGAAAGTATTTGTGTTAATTGTTAACACTTGTTATATTTGTTAATTGTTACGAACAAGTGTAGCATACTTATTAATTGTCTTTATTTACAAATGGCAGAGAAAACAAAGTGGATAGTTGAGAGACTATCATTGGATTATAGTAATTTAGTAAGGGAAAGAGTTCTTTGAGAGAAGACCTGGGGGGAAGATACATGGGTTTGATTGAATTTTTTCCTAGGGTGCCTAGGCAATGAATAATTTTTAGCCATCTTTACTCAGTATGCTTTTAAATGTGTCAGGGTGTGATTGAGCCAAGTCTTGTCTGGGTTTTTTTTTTTTTTTCCTTGAAAGTTACAAAAAATGGTATAATTCTCTAGGAAATCATGTTAAAAAAAATCCCACGTTCCCATCCCAGAATAACCTGGTGTTTCACAGTACATAGTGGTAGAATCTTTTTATTTCCTTGAAACAACTTGTTATCAAATTAAGATAATTTCTTGCTCTGTGGTAGGGAGACTGCTGTTTATTGACCCAGTCCTTCCTCCTCACCACAAAATTGAAGAACCTGGTTTGAAATGTAAACCTAAAAAACATGTGATCCCCCCATACCGTATTTTCTAAGGCAGGAGGAGGACTGTGGGAGTGGTTATCACTAGATCTGTGCAGAAGGGTTGGCCCTTCAGACTGGGTCTGGTGTAGAATGTGCCCTGTGGGAGCTGCCTCCAGGGCTGTGGCTGTGTGTGTCCATCAGTGCTGGACTTTATATGAGAAAAGTCAATGTTGTTTTTTTTTTCTTTTTCTTTTTTTAAATTTGGTAGAGATGGGGTTTCACCGTGTTGTCCAGGCTGGTCAACATGGTCAAATCCTCCTGCCTCGGCCTCCCAAAGTGCTGGGATTACAGGTGTGAGCCACTGCGCCTGGCCAGTGCTGTTTTCTTTGTAGCTGAATTGTTCATTGGCTGCAAAGCTATAGAGGGTGGGTCAAGATAATTAGATGTTTGGAAAATAGTAAACAGTGGGATTGGCTTCCACCCGATTCTTTGATTTCTTTCTCTTAGAAAAAAGAGGGGCTCAATGGACATTGACCTTGGAGGCGGGAGCCTTGGGGTTTGTCCTGCGCCCTCATTGACTGGGAGCTGGGATCGCTTCCTTGTCTGTAAATCAAGGTCAGGGGCGCAGCTGACTTGCCGAGGCTGTTGCCAGCTCTGCTCTGCCTTCTGAGGAACTTAATGGTTTGCTTCATGTGAAAACTTGATGGTTTGCTTTAAGGTATCATTAGGTACCTTGGTGTGATATCTAATCACGCCAAGGAAGAGATTGGGTGTTTGTTTTTCCCAAATCCCTAAGTGCTGATTTCTTCAGGGCAGTACCAATTCACACAACCTCTTATCTGTAGCACTCACTTTGACTTGCATAAGTTTCCTGGCTTGGATGATAAGCTATATGGTCACCCTGGTTATTCAGAGAAAGGGTCATACTGTTCTTTAATGACTATTCTAATGCATGAAAACAATTTTTTGTGACTTAATTGAGACATAATTGATGTACAATAAACTGCAGTATTTAAGATGTACAGTTTGATAGTTTTTATACACACACATACTGTCTCTCATATGTACGTTGAAGCTGTCACCATAGTCAGGATAACATTTCCGTCACCCTGAGGATTTCCTCGTAATCCTTCCTTCTCTGCCTCTTGATAGGCAAACATGGATGGATTTGTTTTCTGTCACTGTAGATTACTCTGCGTTTTTAAAAGAATGCTATATAAATTGAGTAATGCAGCATGTACTACTTTTTTTTTTTTTTTTTTTTTTTAATGTCTGGCTTCTTTCACTCAGCATAATGGTTTTGAGCTATTTCGTGTTAGGAATATCAGTAGTCCATTGTATGGACATTCCAGCATTTGTCTATTCTATTGGTGGGCATTTAGGTAGTTTCCAGTTTTGGGTTATTACTAATAAAACTACTATGAACATTTGTATACAAGTCTTTGTGTGGACATATTTTCATTTCTCTTGGGTAAACACCTTGAAGTGGAATTGCTGGATCATGTAGTAGGTATATGTTTAACTTTTTAAGAGGCTGCTAAACAGTTTTCTGAAGTGGTGGTCCAATTTTACATTCCCACCTGCAGTATATAGAGAGTTCCAGTTGCTCCACATCCTCACCAACACTTGGTGTGATCAGTGTTTTTAATTTTATGTGTCTTAATAGTTATGTAGTGTTATCCCATTGTGGCTTTAATTTCCATTTCCCTGATGACTAATGAGGTCAACATCTTTTCATGTGTTTGTTGGTCATTTGTATGTCTTTTGTGAAATGTGTGCTAGAACATTTATTAATTTTTTCATTGGGTTCTTATTGAGTTGTAAGACTTCTTCATGTGTTTCGGATATAAATCCTTTGTCTGATACATATGTGGTGAATGTTTTTCTCAGTCTGTGGCTTGTATTTTCTTTAATGACACCTTTAGAACAGAAGTCTGTCTTCTTGGTGAAATTCAGCTTATTCGTTTTTTAAATGGCTCATTCTTCTTGTATTCTATCCAGAAAACCCTTGTCTACCTCAGCTTGCAAAGATTTTCTTCTATAAGTTTTATAGTTTTAGGTTTTACAGTTGGAATTATTATTAATGTTCTTCCGCCGACCCCCATATGGATGTTCACTTTTTGTGGCAGCATTTATTGAAGATACATCCCTCATTTGATTACCTTTGCTGCCTTTGTCAAAAGTCAATTAACCTTTTATTTTTGAGTCTCTTTCCAGACTTTGTTTTGTTTTATTGAACTATATTATGTCTACCTTTACCCAAATAATTCTACACTTTGTTGATTACTGTAGTTTCATAGGAGGTGTTGAAATTAGAGTCATCTTTGTTCTTTTCTAACATAACTTTAGTTATTCCAAGTACTTCATGTTTTCATATAAATTTTAATACTAGTTTGTCCATTTCTATAAGTGAGGCCTGATAGAATTTTGGCTGAGATTGTATTAAATCTGTAGATCAGTTTGGGGAGAATTGATATCTTGATAACATTGAATCTTTAATGATGTTGAGTTTTCCAGTGCATTAACATGATCTCTCTCTCTTTATTTAGGTGCTTTAAATTTATCTCAGCAATGCTTTGTAGTTTTCAGTGTAGATGTCTTTAACGTCCTTTGTTAGATTCATTTCTATGTAATTTATGTTTTTTTATTAACTAAACAGTTTATAAACATTTGATATCTAGTTGTTTGCTGCTAATATATAAGAATACAGTGGATTTTGTGACCTTGCAAAATACTACTTGGTTAATTCTAGTAGTCATTTTGTAGATTCCCTAGAAAGTTCTATATAAAGTCATATCATTTGCAAATAGGGACAGCTTTACTTCTTCCTTTCTGACTCACATGCCTTGTATTTATTTTTCTTGCTTCATTGCAAAGGCTGAGATTCCAGTACAACGTTGAATAGGAGTAGTGAAGGCAGGAATCCTTTTGCTTTTTCCAGACTTAGCAGGAAACAGTTGGGTTTTCATCATTACGTGTGATGTTAGCTGTAGGCTTTTTGTAGGTATCTTTTATCAGTTTGAGGATGTTCTTTACTTGATTGCTGACAGTTTTAATTATGAACGGGTATTGAATTTTGTCAAATATTTTTCTGCCTTTATTGAAGTGATCATATGGTTTTTCTCCTTTATGTTGTTAAAAGGGCAAATTAAATTGGCTGATTTTCAAATTTAAGACAACTTTGCATTCTTGGGTTAAACCCTATTTGCTCATAATATGTTTTTTATTTATTGTTGGATTCAATTTGCCATTATTTTGTTAAGAATTTTTACACCAATATTCATGAAGCATATTGATCTGTAATTTATTTCTTCCCCTTTCTTCCTTCATTCCTTCCTTTCTGCTTTTGTCAGGTTTTGGTACTTTAAAAAATAGTGAGGCCAGGTGTGGTGGCTCATGTCCATAATCCCTGCACTTTGGGGGCCGAAGCAGGTGGATCACTTGAGGCTAGGAGTTCAAGACCGGCCTGGCCAACATGGTGAAACCCAATCCCTACTAAAATTACCAAAAAAAAAAAAAAAAAAAATTAGTGAGTCAGTGTTCCCCTGCCTCTGTTTTCTGATAAAGTTTGTGTAAGTTTGGTGTTCTTTCTGAAATATTTGCTAGAGTTTACCAGTGAAATGATGTAGGTATACAGTTTTTTGGGGGAAAGTTTTTAATAATACCCTGTGATTTTTTTTTTTTTAAATTTCAGATTTTTTGTTTCTTGTGTCTACAGTGACATTTTCTGCATTCTCTTCCTTTTCCCTCTGATTTATATCTGTTGGATGGAGAAGTAGAAACTTTTTGAGAAAAGGGATATCTTGGGACTTGCTGATCTGTTTTCATCCCAGTGCCCCTGAACCATGCCTGGCACTAAATAGCCACTGTGTAAATGCCTGTGGGATTAATTGATTTGTTGTTGCTATATATCTCTTCCTTGGCACTTCTGGGAAGCATTTTTGTCTTCCCCCATCCACATGGGACAGTGTCGTCACCGTGCTGTGACAGGGGCTGGCTGAGTCAGGCTGGCGAGCCGTGGCTGCCCTGCATGCTGTGCCCTCCCACGGGGGCTCTTCAAATTCTTGGCCATGTGCCCAGCTCCGGTACACAGACCCTCTGAGTCAGGGCTTGCCAGTGGAAAAAAATATTTTCAACCTTTTCTGGTCTTTTAAAATGTTAAATCCTATAGTTGGAATTACTTCTTTTCATTTTTGCAATGTACTTGAAGTATCAGAGGAATAAGGAAAGCCGTTGTGGTGAAGGGATAAACCACCTGTGAGTATCCAACTGAAATTAGGAAGCAGGTGTTTCTAGATGAGGGAGGATAATTCCAGCAGGCTCTTGACCTTGTATGTGATTCCCTGACTGACTGGGAATGTGGTCTGAGATGCCCTTTCCTGGACAGATTACAAATGGCATCCCCTGGAGCAAACACATAAATCAGCCAGGGAGTTGAAAAAGAACAGGGTAATTTGGACTGGGCCTCTCTCTTTGAGGACGTGACTGTTGTGGCTATAGACTACATTCAGGTCCGCAGCATCTGGAAGGGGTCTGTATCCACTTATTCTTTGCATCCTAAGGGGGCTGGGTCTTTGTGCACCAGCAGCAGCTGTAGAAATTGGGCTTGGGAGTCAGGGGCTCCCTTATCAAAGCTGGGAAACCTAGAATAACAGCTATGCTGCTCATGGACCTGTAGTCTCTCCTGTTAAGCAGAGTGTTGAGTTCATGTGATAGCAGACACAGCTCTGCCAGACACAGCTCTGCCAGGGTCACCAGGCAGGCACTCCGTCCCTCCCTTCAGGAGGGGACCATGGCATGCCTTGGATGAGGTGACTTGGCCAACTGTCTTGTGGCCTCAGCTCCTGACATTACCATGTGATGACTGTGACACTTGGAAGAGAAAAATGTCTCAGGTGTCATGGTCCCGACCTTGTCTCTGTGGTCCTGTACCTTTGCTTCACAATGATCAAAATGGAAAGTTCAGGTTGTTTCAGGTATGTTTTTTCAAGAAGTGCAATATTAATGTGTTTGTAGATGTTTTCCTTAAAGTTAGTTTTGGGGGAGAGAAGATGACTACCCTTCTGTCCTGCAGGTGGATTGGCTGGGGAATGAGGCCATCTCTTTGCAGAGCGAGCAGTGAACTATTTTTGTCTGTACACTGACTGGGGCTGACTTGGCATCCTGACCTTCCAGTCTGAAGGAGTTGGTAAGGGGCTGAAAGGACCCACTCTTTGTGTGTGTCGGTATGTTTTAGAGACGGGGTCTTGCTGTGTTGCCTGGGCCAGTCTGGAGCTCCTGAGTTCAAGCAGTCCTCCTGCCTTGGCCTTCCAAGTAGCTGAGACTACAGATACATGCTGGACCCACACTTTGGACTCTGTCCCTGCTGGCCTAGTTCTTTGCCAAGAGCAGAACTTGAGAGTACCTTCACACAGGTAACAGTTAGACCTTGTCAGGAGACATGGCTGTTTTCCCAGACAGCTGAGCTCTCAGACTAAAGCACAGAAAAGTTGGAGGACATGGGACTCCTTAGCCCACAGAAGAAACTCTGTTTTAATGTTCCGTGTGAAATAGGAGTAGGGCATATTAGGGTGGACATCTTGGTTATGTGATGCCTGCAGCAAGTGCCATCAGAGTGGCTGCCAGCTGAGTCATCTCCCTCAAAGAGCTTTCCTGGAACCTCTCTCCCTGGTGATGTCAGCTCCTTCACCTCCGTTGCTGTCTCTAGTTGCAGGAGTGGTCGGAGACCCAGTGTTTTTTTTTTTTTTTTTTTTTTTTTTGAGACGGAGTCTTGCTCTGTCGCCCAGGCTGGAGTGCAGTGGCGCGATCTCGGCTCACTGCAAGCTCCACCTCCCGGGTTCACGCCATTCTCCCGCCTCAGCCTCCGAGTAGCTGGGACTACAGGCTCCCGCCACCACGCCCGGCTAGTTTTTTGTATTTTTAGTAGAGACGGGGTTTCACCATGTTAGCCAGGATGGTCTCGATCTCCTGACCTCGTGATCCACCCGCCTCGGCCTCCCAAAGTGCTGGGATTACAGGCTTGAGCCACCGCGCCCGGCCGGAGACCCAGTGTTTTAACTAGGCCTTGCCAGAGGCCATTGGGATAGCAGGTCAATGGGTGAAGGAAGTTGTGTAGGCAAGTGGGAGTAATTATCTCTGATCCTTGATTTTTGTAGGAAATAGGCATAGATTAAGGCATAGATAAATTTGAAAAGGCGTAACTACATTAATTAATTAGTTAATTAATTAGAGATGAGGTTTCGCTCTGTCGCCCTGTCTGGAGTGCAGTGGTGTGATCAAGGTTCACTGCAGCCTTGACCTCTCGGGCTCAAGTGATTCCCGCACATTAGCCTACTGAGTAGCTGGGACAGGCAGGTGTCACCATTCCCAGCTAATTTATACTTTTTTTTGTAGAAACAGAGTCTCACTATGTTGCCCAGGCTGGTCTTGAACACCTGGGCTCAAGGGATCCTCCAGCTTTGGCCTCCCAAAGCACTGGTTTGCAGGCATGAGCTGCTGTGCCCAACCAGGCATAGATAAATTTAAAGACACCTTTTACTGTAGACAGTTTGGAAAATAGAGGAAACCAGAGGGAAAAGAAAAAAAAAATCTCTCAGTCCTACCACTTGATATGCGAACTTCCAGTTTTCCCGGCTACATGTGTCCTGCCTTTTTTAAACACAATACTATCACATCAGTATGTCCCCCTTTCCCCCATTTATGTCTTATTGTGGTAGAATACACATAACATAAAATTTAGCATCTTAACCATTAAGAGTACAGTATAAATATGCCCTTTTATAAATTACTTGTTTTTCCCTCCTTGTGTGGCTTTGTTTTCTGTGTGGTACCTATTCTGTGGTTTACTTAACCACTTTAAGTATTGAACATACAAACAGGCTTGAATCAATTCATTTGAAAAGGTGTGGACAAGACTTTGTCCTAAGGGTGACACCTGGCCCGAGCCAGCAGATGCGATTGTTCTTACCTTGGCCACTTTGCTTAATCAGGTTGACCTTCAGTGACCAAAAAAGTGGACGGTGGTGTCAGGGGCTTCGGGTAGCTTACAAAACTTTTTCCTTCTCTTCTTGTTACTTACCTCTTGATACTTGTTAACTACAGTGTTACTATAGACGCCTTTGGGTATATGCAGATTTACCATCAGTTAATCCCAGAGAAAAATGGATAAATTATGACAGCATGGTGGCTGTCAGACTTAAGAATGCCAAAGCATTCTGGTTTCTCTCCCTCCACCCCATCCCTTCAAGACTTACTGCCAGGGACCTTTGGTTTGTGCACACTTTCCTTATCACCAGGACTCTGAGGTCTTTCAGCTCCTTGTTTCTTCTGTGTAGTAGCTGAAGGATGCAGGTACTCCGTCCTCCTGCTGTGGTTTGTTTCTGTAGCGAGAAGCCCAACAGCCCAGCGACTGAAAGCCGAGGCCACTAACGCAAGACGCGGTCAGCCCAGGAGGAGCACAGCCCTGGACACAAGGCCTCTGGTCTCACTTCTCCCACCTCCCTGCTGCTGTGTGCTTTGCGGCCGCAAGCTCTGCCTTGGAATTGCTTACTGTGTCTTAGTTCCTTTGTGCATTTTTTTTATTTTTTATTTTTTTGAGACAGAGTCTTGCTCTGTCATCCAGGCTGGAGTGCAGTTGTGCGATCACAGCTCACTGCAACCTCTGCCTCCTGGGTTCAACTGATTCTCCCCCCTCAGCCTCCCAAGTAGCTGAGACTAGAGGCACCTGCCACCATACCTGGCTAATTTTTGTATTTTTAGTAGAGATGGGATTTCACCATGTTGGCCAGACTGCTCTTGAACTCCTGATCTCAAGTGATTTGCCCACCTCAGCCTCCCAAAGTGCTGGGATTACAGGCATGAGCCCCTGCACCTAGCCCCCCTTGTGTATTTTTTAAAAGGTTAAGTTCTGTATTTACTATAGTGTTTATGTGGTAAAAATTGTTCATTTAAAAAAATTTAATATTGCTGTTGTTTCATTAATGCTTGGTTACAAATTTGCATAGGTTCTCAGTGGCCTGCCCCAGCTTACCTATTCCCATGAGGCTTCTTTTTATTTTTATTGTGCGCTTTTGTAGAGTATGAGGGTTTTTAGGAACTCAAAAATTGCATTATAGCAAAAATACCTGGAAGGTTTTCCTGATGCTAAGATTCTTTTTAATTCCCTTTTTAATACAAATAACATGTTTCATTATAGATAATTAAGCACAGATAACCCAAACAAAGAAAAACACTCAAAAGTCTTATCACTGAGATTCTAGATTAAGCACTATTATGTAGACCTGTGATTCTCAAACATGGGTAGGGATAAGGCGGTGGGGCAGGTGAGACTGGCCTGAAGAGAACACTTGGGGACACATTGGTTTGTCACAGTTGTGAGGGTGGGGAGCAGGGGTATGTGCTGCTGACACCTAGTGGTTAAAGGCCAGGGAAGCTGCTCAGTGTCCCCAGAGGCATCCTGCAGTGTTGTGCGACAACCCCACAACAAAGAACTATTTGGATCAAAATACCAATAGTGCTGAGGCTGAGAAACCCTGATATAGACAGTTATGGGGCCTCTTTCTGTGAATATTATTAAATATACTTTAGTTTTACAAAAATTTGGATTATTTATACAAACTAGTTTATGATCTGCTTTTAGAACTTACTACTTTATGAACTTAATCTTTCTGTGTCCACGACTATGCATCCTCCTCACCCTTTTTAAAATTGTCCTGTGACATCCCATTGCGTGAGTGTGTTGGAGCTTACTTCACCAGCCCCCTCTCTGGAGGCTGAGGTGCTGCCAGCGTTTTGCTATTGGAACCACGTTTGTTTGTATTTTGCCTTCTGCATGCTGGTTGACTGTGGCCAGCCCATGTTGGGGCACCAGCTCTATATCTGAGGTGCCTTTCATGGGTGATAATATTTCCTTCCTGCCAGAGTCCCCCCCGCCAACCATGGCCGTCCCCAATCTCTAGTTTTCTCACAGTTGAACACAACTCAAGCTTGAAGTACTGTTGAAATAGTGAGTAGATAAGTAACACAGAATATTTCTGTCACATTTCATTTTTAGGTAGAACTTTCACTTTTTGCTTCATTTTGCTTTATGGGTTTCTTAAAAAATAGATCTGTCTTCTGGTAGGTTACGTGTGACTTTAACTTCTTGCCAAGTTAGCTTTGCTCTATGCCTGGGCTTCCTGAGTTCCTGGGGAGGCAGGAGTGGGTCAGATGGAGGATGCCTTCATCTGGCTGTGCTGTGGGTGGCATCTGTCAGCCGTCATGGTGGGGACCCCTTCTTTTCCCCCAAAGCTGCTCTGAGGCTGCAGGTGAGGTGCAGCCCAGGAGAGGAAGTGCATGACAACTGTTTGGGCCCGTGTTCCCTTTTAGGGTGCAGGCAGGGCAGCGTGCAGGCAGGGCAGCGTGCAGGCAGGGCAGCGTGCAGGCAGGGCAGCGTGCAGGCAGGGCAGTGTGCAGAGCTGGTGGGCTGGGCCCGGGTCTGACAGAGTGCTGTGCGGAGCTCACCTGGACCTGGGCACTCAGTCTCTTTCCATATGGGGAACTCCAAGAGCTTGTTTGTATGGTGGTGTCTATTTTTGTGTTTTGTGTGGTGCTCTGTGAGGAAGTCCTTTGTCTACGCACATCCCAGCTGCTTTGAATGGTCTGTCTCTGGGGGCTTCCAGGTAGGGAATTGTGTACAGGGAATCCAGGATTTGGGCAGCGTCGGAACAGCAGGATGTGAGTAACAGGAAGTGACAGAAATGACCCAGGGCGCCAGATGCTTATTCTCGGCCACCTTTCCAAGCACTGCAGCCCAGGAGCTATATTTAGTGGAGTATTTCCGACTGCCTCATCCTGCCCCCAGCACCATCCCTTTGCCCCTCTTTTGGTTGGTGACTGATTGCACAGTAGCGATTTGCTACTCCAGCATCTCTGGTCTACTTCGTGATCTGTAGGCTCTTGTCCACTGACTTGAACACCCTGTGTGTTTGTGCTGGGTCACTTCAATTTTGATATACTTCGAGCAGTTGGAAAGTGTTCTGAGCAGGAAGGGCAGCAGGTAAGAGCCCCGGGGGACGGTGTGCCATCATGCTGGGAGGCTGTCGGGTGGTGCGTTCAAGGTCGTCAGGGTTTGAAATTAAGTGGAAGGAATTGAGCTTCCTTGTAAGATGCTCCAGAGGGTTGCTTCTTGGCTTGTATGTCTTAGAAATGGAAGACTGGGATTTTTAAAGGTATAGGCTTTCTGGTGTGACTTCACTCATGTACCAGAAACATGCTGTGGTTCTCACCTGGCCAGAAAGCCTACATACAGGTGGAAGCAGCTTCTCTGTGGTGAATTCCTATCGTCTGAACTTTGTCACGGGAAAATTTCCCTCCAGTCCCCCAAAGCAAGCACTCCAGAGCCGGATTTGTTCTGCTTTGGGTGTGGGTGAATTTCCATCTTGTCGTGTCTGTCCATCCCTTGGACAGTGCAGGACCTGTCTCTGTGTGCTTTGAGGTTTCTAGGGTGTGATGTTGGTTTGTAGTTTGTGGAGGGGTGTGTGTTGGGAGGGAAGGTGTTTTTGTTGGTCTCCTCTAAAAGCTCCCTTCTGAGTGGTTCCTCCAGGACCTCCCTTTCCTCCCTTCATAAAGCATCCACCTTGTTTTCAGACACTCGAGCTATTTAGGATTCAGGAATCGACTCTGGGATGAGAAATTTGAGAGACAAATTAAGAACAGTTGTGTCTGCCATGAGACACGTGGCCGTCAGCAGGGCCTGGTGGGGTGTATAAAAGCCCTGGGAACCCCGTGTAGAGGGGTCGGGATGGTAAAGGAGTGAATTCCAGGCTCAGGCGCTCCGGAGATTCCCCTCCCACAGTTCCCTCAGCAGAGTCTGGCTGCTGGCATGGTTTCAGGCTGACCTGTTAACCCTCTTGTATGGCTACACTACAAATACAGGGCATGGCTATATTGTGTGTGTCTCTAGTTCTGGCTTGGGCATGTTAGCATATTTTTGTGCCAAAACATTTGAAACATTCAAAAAGTAACACATGAACCCAGCTATGACTACTTCCAGCCTGAGAAATAAACATAATAGATAAATCAGAGGCACTTGGAATTCTCTTTCCTATCCTCGTTTCTTCCTGCTGCCCCTCCCCCAGGGGTCACCTCCATCCTGACTTTGGTGTTTATCATTTGTTTGCATGTTTGTGTACTTTTTTTTGATAAGTATGTGTAGGCATAAACAGTATATAGCATTGTTGAACTGGTTCTGAAATGTTGAATAAATATTATCAGACTGGACAGCCACAGGATTGCACTTCCTGGATTTATCCCTGTGGCTACATCTAGATTTAGTTAAATGGTTCAGGGTTTAAAACAACTGATTCCTGGAGTTAAATCAGAATTTCTTGGGAATGAGGCATGAACTGCAGAGCTCCTGACAGGTGTGGCCTGAGTTGAGGCCCATGACGCTGGTTTTCGTGGCCTTTGTAGTGTTCCGGTACCTAAGATGTCCTGTTGTGGACGTATGCTTTCCCAGATTCCCTGTGATCAGTAGTGCTGCTGTGGATGTGCTTATCCTTGTCTTCTTGGCACACAGGCAAGAGTTTCTCTAGAATGTGTTTCTAAGGATAGAATTGCCAGGTGTGTGTGCCTCTTCAGCTTGACTGGCAATCGTCAGATTACCTCCAGAACCATCGGCAGCAGTGGTCACGTATGAGTGATCTCATTTCTATAGTGTCTTTAAGTTTTTCTTTTTGTTTTTTAATATATCAAACTGATGGCAAGATGAAGACCTCATGAGTGAGATAAGACATTGGACATTGCTGAGACTTTAATTGACACCATGCCCTCAACATGTCCACATGGACCTGCTGGCCCCACCCCCACCCCAGCTGTAAAGCTTGCTTCACCCACTGCGTTCCCTTCCTGGGATGGGAGCAACACCCTGCCAGCTGCTCGAAGGTCACTGTGGACTCCTCTCTGTGTCACCCTGTCCCGTCTGTTGTCCTCAGAGCACACCCAGAGTCCACCCACTCTCCTCACCGTCATCTTGTGTTGGGGTTACTGAGGAGCCTCCCAAAAGGTTTCCTGACTTCTTTTCCTTCATCTTACTGTCAACTTTCAATAAAGCAACCAGAATGATGCTTTCAAAACTTGAGCTCGCATGGCTTCTTATTTTACATGGCATAAAAGCCAAAGTTCTTACAGACACCTGCATGGCCTTCTGTGGCCCCCGATGCTTCCAGTTTGGCCCCTGGCCCCCTTCCTGATGCCAGCCCCAGCCACGTGCCATGAACCTGCTTCTGCTCAGCCCTTCCCACCTCCTTCCTTGCTTCCTCCCGGTCTCTGGCTCCTTCCTCGCCTCCTCCCCGTTTTTGTTGTGGAGTCCCCTGGCCCCCAGACCTGTCTTTTCTGGTCTCCCGTTTTTCCATAGCGCTCGTCGCCAGCTACTACTCTCCATGCTGTGTAATTCACTTCTTTAATAAGTCTTTATTTACTGCCTGCATTCAAATGTCACCTCCACAGGAGGAGGAATCTTTTCTGTTTGCTCAAGTGAAAGACTGCCTGAATTTATTTGTGAGGAAGGAAGAAAGAATTTGGAGCCCGATGATGAATATAGCACAGGAGAGGAGGTGAAGTTGAGGGAGCAGTTTCTGACTTGGGAGGTTGGAGGGATGGGGCAGTCACCGGTCTCTGGGAGGCAGTGGCAGGAGGACCTCGAGGTCCCCTAAGTGTGTAGTAGGACCCCCAAGGGGCGTGGCCAGCAGACTGTGGGGCTGCAGAGGCAGCTCCTTTTGGGGCCTTGTCTTGGCACCATCTCGGCCACTCCCAGAGCATACACTGGTATTGTGGTAGTGGGTGCTGGGCTGGCCCGCCCCACCGGGAAGTGCACTGCTGTTTGAGGGCAGGAGTCTGTGGTTCTGACATCCTCCCGTCATGGCTGAGCTCCTCAGGTTACATAGCTCCACTGATTCCTTAGGCACTGTTGTGTTTAGAAATGAAACCTTCCGTTTCTGGGGCCTTGCCTTGTGCAGGCTCAAGTACCCAGGCCACGTGTCAGAGCTGATAGCAAAATGAGAGCACAACCAGAGGGCACAGTCCATGACACTCCTGCGTGTGCTTGGACTCAGGTGCAGGGACAGGCGGGGCGGCTGGCATTTCCACCCAGCCCTTCTGGGTAGAAGGACATAGAGGACCCGGTCCTTTTCTTTGAGAATGTGTACCGAAGGTGTGTCAGCTGTGTCCACATAATATTTTCTTGGCGTCAGATGTTTCATGGGTTGCACTAACTACAAATACAGGAATTTAGGTAAGATTACACTTTTACCTTGTGCTGCCCGCATACGCCCTTGGCCTTAAGAAACACCGCATTGTTCTGGAGTTACTGCTTGGTTTTCCCAGTTTAAACTTAAATATTGTCGATGGTGGTTACTTATTTTTAATTAAAGCTTTTGTTTTGAGATTCTTTGTACCCTTTACCCAGTTTCACGCAGTGGTAACCTCTTGCACAGCTCCAGTACAGTGTCACACCCAGGATACTAACCTCGTTACAATGGAGATTGGTAGCCTCCAAGCCGCAGGGATCTTCCTGGTGTCCTTTTACAGCTTCACACATGTCCCTCTATAACCCCTGGCAAACACTTATGTAGTCTCCATTTCTATAATTTGGTCTTTTCAAGATGTGATATAAATGGAATCTTATAGTATATAACCTTTGGGGTTGGATTTTTCACTCCACGTAATTCCCTGGAACTTCATTGAGGTTGATGAGCTTATCAGTGGTTGGTCCTTTTTATTACTGAGTAGTATTCCACGGGTGGACCACAGTTTGTTAATCATTCACCCACTGAAGGGCATCCGAATAGTTTCCAGCTTTTGGTGATCATGAATAAAGCTGCTGTAAACATTCCTGGGCAAGTTTCTGTGCGAACATGAATCTCCATTTCTCTGGGATAAATGCTGAAGGGTGTAATTGCCGGGGCATGTGCTAGTCGCATGCTTGGTTTTTTAAGAAACTGCCAAACCGTTTTGCAGAGCGGCCGTAACGTTTTACATCCCACCCAACAGTACGATCTACTTTCTCCATATTCTCTCCAGCAGATGGTATTGGCACTAGTTTCTGTTGTAGCCGTCATGATAGGTGTGTAGGGCTCTGGTGGTGATTTCAGTGTGTTTCCCTGATGGCTGAGGATGTTGAGTATCTTCTGTGTGCTTATTCGCCACTTGCATATTCTCTTGCGCTGTCAGGGGTGAGGACTCATTTCCAAGGGGTGCAGGAAACGTCCTGGCTCTCTGCTTGGCCTTCTCTGGGTACTCTGTTAGGCGAGTGCTGGAGCGCCTAGCTGCGGCCTGGGAGTGGGGTGGGCATGGTGTTTTCTTGTGGCACTGGCTGGAGTAAGGTGGGTGTTACTGCCGTTGTCAATTTCTGTCTTGTCTGACTGCCCCCTTCCTGGATCCTTGGCCTGGAAGAGCAGGCTTTTGTTGGGGCTTTCCACACCACCCCCCGCCACAGTATCCCTCACGGTTTTCGACTGCTGCTTCTTTAGCTCCAAGTCTAGGGTATACCAGGTAAAAAGAAAACCCAGAGGGCCACCACTGTGTCATCCCTTGGGACAAGACCCTCGTCCGGCTGCCATCTTCTCTCTACCTTTCAGGGTCGTCTTGTGTTGATTTTCTAATGCCCATGGTTTTCAGTTCTCAATGAGAGGAGTGGGGAAAAGTATCTCCATGTCATCTGAATTTGGACCCGTGAAAAGTGAAGCGGGGGTCCAGGCAGAATGTTGTGCCCCTGCCCATCCCTGCTCGCTCGTCATAACCGTTGGACCATCGTGGGCCCCGGGCCTCACATTAATTACTCTTAAGCCCTTTTGGTTTGGCGTGTGGTTTCAATGTGACACAGTTTGCAGGACCTTGATCTTTTTGTCATTTAAACTGTCATTTATGAATGTGATCCACGTCCAGATCCCTGCATGTCCAAGTTCATGGTTAGAAATGGTTGGACAGGACATGGCCATTTGGGTGCTGTGATTCAGCTTAATGTGAATTAGTGAACTGCCTTTGTCATTATCCTCTAAATCTTATTCCTCTACCTTCTATTTTGAACTCTTGGGAAACCTGGTCAGAGTGGGAGGGACAACTAGTCAGATGACTTAATGAGATGTTGATGTCATCGTCGTGCTGATCCTCCAAGCCAGTCACCCTGCCAAAAAGGAAATGAGAGGTGCCAGACACTGCTTGTACTGAGTGAACTTGGGAGAGCTTGTGGTGAGTGCCAGTTGCTTCCCTGCCTCCTGCCCACTGGCGCTGGTGTGAGGCACCACCGAGATGAGGAGAGGCTGGGGGATGGAGGTCCAGGGATCTGCCTGGAGCTGGCCTGCCTGGTGTCCTGGCCACATCAGCTCATTTGCTGTGGGATTGTGAGCAGGCCCCTCAGCCGGGTTCATCAGGTGGCGGAGAAGCTGAAGGGAGCATATACCTGGAAAACACCCAGTGGATTGCCGAGACATTCTTTGCGCCTCGTCCATGTTAGCCAAACTGCCCCTTGTTCTATCAGCTGCCGTGTGTGTGTGAGGCAGAGTCCACTCTCTTTTCCGTTTGAGAAATCATGTCTGTATGTCTCCAGTATGTCTCCTGTTCACCATGATTTCTCAGAGATCACTCCCTGCGGTTTAATAGCCCCCAGGACATGGGAGGACGTTTTGTCTGGCTTGGCAACTCATTTGGAGTAGCAAGGTATTTTTTATTTCTCTTGGAAGATCATGTACTTGAATCAAGAATAGAAGCAAAAGCTCTTCTTTCAAATAGAATTTTAAATCCTTTTTTTTTGTCCCTAACGTATAAATGTAAGACTTTATTCCTTTTTTTTTAGAGATGGCGTCTCTCTCTGTTGCCCAGGCTGGAGTGCAGTGGCATGATCTCGGCTCACTGCAAGCTCCACCTGCTGGGTTCACGCCATTCTCCTCCCTCAGCCTCCTGAATAGCTGGGACTACAGGTGCCCGCCATCATGCCCAGCTAATTTTTTTGTAGTTTTAGTAGAGACGGGGTTTCACCGTGTTAGGCAGGATGGTCTCAATCTCCTGACCTCGTGATCCGCCTGCCTCGGCCTCCCAAAGTGCTGGGATTACAGGCGTGAGCCACCGCGCCCGGCCGACTTTATTTTTTAATAGCTCATTTTTGGATTGGTAACACATGCACGTGGTACAGAAATCTTTTTTTTTTGAGACGGAGTCTCGCTCCGTCACCCAGGCTGGAGTGCAGTGGCCGGATCTCTGCTCACTGCAAGCTCCGCCTCCCGGGTTTACGCCATTCTCCTGCCTCCACCTCCCGAGTAACTGGGACTACAGGCGCCCGCCACCTCGCCCGGCTAGTTTTTTGTATTTTTTTTTTAGTAGAGATGGGGTTTCACTGGGTTAGCCAGGATGGTCTCGATCTCCTGACCTTGTGATCCGCCTGTCTCGGCCTCCCAAAGTGCTGGGATTACAGGCTTGAGCCACCGCGCCCAGCCGGTACAGAAATCTTAAGACTAAAAAGATATGAAGTGTTTCCCAGCCACTCAGAGGTCCCCTCAGTTAGAGGTGACTAATATTAGTGTTTTCTGTGTACCCATACTCTTCCTGCAGTTGGCTTTTGTCTATTAACAGTGTGTCTTAGAGGTTGTTCCATATAAGAACATGGAGAGTAGCTTCAGGCATTTTAGTGGCTGCATAGTTTTCTTTTTTTTTCTTTTTCTTTTTTTTTTTTTTTTTGAGATGGAGTCTCGCTCTGTCGCCTGGGCTGGAGTGCAGTGGCCAGATCTCAGCTCACTGCAAGCTCCGCCTCCCGGGTTTATGCCATTCTCCTGCCTCAGCCTCCCGAGTAGCTGGGACTACAGGCGCCCGCCACCTCGCCCGGCTAGTTTTTTGTATTTTTTAGTAGAGACAGGGTTTCACCGTGTTAGCCAGGATGGTCTCGATCTCCTGACCTCGTGATCCACCCATCTCGGCCTCCCAAAGTGCTGGGATTACAGGCTTGAGCCACCACGCCCGGCCGGCTGCATAGTTTTCTATTATATGAATGTACTGTCATTACTGCAGCCAGTCTCTACCGGCCTTATATTGATCAGTATTTGTTTGGTTTCAAATATTTTGTCTTAATAGTGAATGGCCGCCACAAATAACCTTGTATATACAGTACGTGATTTCTCATGTAGATACAGGAGAGGATAAATTTATAGAAGCATGGTTGAGGAGACACAGGTGTATATTTTCAAGTTTGACGGATTTTGCCAAATGGTTTCCATAGAGGTTGTATTAATTTTTGCCCCAATGTATGAGAGTCAGCAGACCATATTATCAAACATTTGATCTCTGTGAATTTGGTAGGTTAAAAAATGGGATCTCCTAATTTTAATTTGCATTTGCTGTATGAGTAAGACAGCATTTTTTCATACATTGAAGATCTATATCTAACACTGTTTTAACATAGCTCTGCCAGACTCTCATATTCATGCTTCATATTTCATATTCATGTTTCCACCTTTCTCTCCCTGTCTTTTATACAGTTATTTTCTAATCAGATTTTGTGCAAGAGTCTAGGCAGCTCTGCACACCTTTCTTTTGAGTTAAGTGTACACACATACTGCAGTATATACACATACTCCAGTGTGTAGGTTTCCATGTTTTTGAGAAATCCCAAGTTCTGTATCCTTTTAGACTGAGGTGCAGCATTCACATGGAGGAGTGTACTCATTACAGACGCACAGCTTGATGCGTGTTCCCGACCACGGAGAACATTGCAGCCCCCGGAAACCCTCCTGTGTGCCTCTCCTGTCAAAGTAGCTGCTAGGAGAAGCTAGCATCTAATACCATAGATTAGTTATGTCTGTTTTTTTAACTTTATGTAATGCATAAGGAAATTACACAGAGTATATGTTGTCTTGTGTCAGGTTTATTTCTTTCGCTATTGTAAGATTGATTACATTATTGCTTGTCTTCCAGTGTATGAATATACTACAGTGTATTCATTGTAGACCTGTTTAGAGTAGTGATGCTGCGAACATTCTTGTATGCCTTGATGAGGAAGGTATGCGTTCGCATTTCTGTGGGATGCGTGGGTGGAATTGCTGAGTCACAGGGTATATACGAGTTCAGCTGTCTTCTGAAGTAGTTGCACCAAATTGCACTGTCACCAGCACTTGATATTGTCTGTTTCGGCTCAGCCGTTGTGAGAGATGCATCACCCTATGGCTTTAATTTGTACTTCCCTGATGACTAATCAAATTGAGCACCAGGTCATGTGCTTTATTGGCCATTTGTGAAATAACTGTTCAGGTCTTTCGTCCATTTTAGTATTAGTTTGTCTGCTCTTTTCTTACTGATTTTTAAGTTCTGTTACCTTCAAGATAATTCCAGCAAGTGTGTAAAAATTCAAATCTGTCTATGGCTGTTCTAGCCTGCCTCAGGATTCTGTGAGAAGTGCACCCACCATTTTATCCACTCCTCTGTGACGTGACGTTTCTTTCTCCAGTCATCAGGCATCAAGATCTGAGGATATTTTCTCTCTCCAGTGTGTAGGTTTCCATGCAGTCACCTCTGATCCTGTTCTGCTTCTTCTCTTGGTGGGACATCCTGCAGCCTGGCCTTTTGAATGCCTGGGATATCATTCATTTGTTTTGTCGAGTTCAGTTTATTGTTTATTGCCCTACTTTTTTTTTTTTTTTTTTTTTTTGAGACAGGGTCTCACTGTGTCGCCGAGGTTGGAGTGCTGGAGTGCAAGGCGCAATCTTGGCTCACTGCAACCTCCGCCTCCTAGGTCCAAGTGATCCAACTCAGCCTCCCAAGTAGCTGGGATTACAGGCGCGTGCCACCACGTCCAGCTGTTTTTTGTACTTTTAGTTAGAGATGGGGTTTCACCATGTTGGCTAGGGTGGTCTCGAACTCCTAACCTCTAGTGATCTACCTGCCTTGGCCTCCCAAAGGGCTGAGATTACAGACGTGAGCCACTGTGCCCAGCCTTATTGCCCTGCTTCTGATTTGCAATTATCTTTTAAGTTGATTCAGGGCTGTGAACCATTTCTTACTTCATACATTTGCTTGAAAAATATGAGCCATCTTTTAGTCTGCAAAGTCTTTTCTTTGTGAAGGCTGGATTTTGGAGATAGTTTCAGCTTCTTTGCGCCATTCCTTGGTTGCCAGTATTTATAATACTGGCTGCAGTCCAGACATAGGGACACTCTTATTCCTTAGAGCTTCACCCTGCACCCTGCCACCTGCCCTGGTGGGCAGGGTGAGAAGCCAGGAAGGCATAGCCTGAAGGCCCATATGTAGCCTCCACTTTCTCACCTGGGTCCTTCCTACTCACGATGTCTCCCAAATCAAGGGATTGAATGGGAGGTGCTGCTGAGAACATCCCCCAGAATCAGCCTCCCGAAGAGACTTACCCTCCCCTACCAGGGGTTGGGCTGTGGCTGGTGTTAGGGGAGCAGGAGGAGGAGGGGAGCAGGAGGAGGAGGAGGCAGGCCCTTGCCTGAGGGGTACCTGCTGGCTGGTGTTGGGGCTGGAGCTCACCAGGACAGGTGTGCCAAGAAGATGGAGGCATGGCATGGAAGTGTGAGTCATGGCAAGTCTCCTGTGTGCAGCTGGGTACTGACATAGAGAAGGCAGGCCCAGTTGTGTCCCCTCTGTGGGCAACTAAGAAAGATGGATTCTGACTTACTTGGTAGGACTCTTCTGTGACATTTGTTGTGGTTTGGGAGGGTGGACCATTGACATCAGAGCAGTCTCAAGAAAGACTCCCATGTGGGAAAGGGGTCTCAGCAGTGTCAAATGATGACATCAAAGCTGAGGGCTTCGAGCCCGGGGTAGCACTGATAGTGACAGTGCCCAGAACATTCTGAGGTTGCACCAACTGGCACCTCACAACAACAAGGCTAGGATGCGACACTGCTCTTAATAGCCCCAGTTTTCAGATAGGGCAGTGGAGGCACAGGGCAGAGAAGCACCTGCTTTAAGTTACACAGCTAGCAAGGGCTTCAGACTCAGGGAGTGTGCCAGGCCCTGTGCACACTTCGTCCTGTTCAGCCCCACCACAGCCCTGCAGGTTGCTTCTAGCATCACCTTTCTTGATGAGAAGCAAAGAGGGTCTGCCCCCATTTCCCAAATTTATCAGTTGCCAGGTGGGATTCAGATCTGGGTCTGTCTCAGGCTTCTTCACAACAGAACAGGCACAAATAAGAGGTTTTGTTTTGTTTTGTTTTGTTTTTTCCTTAGAAGCCAAAATCCAGGTTCTCTGACATTTATCTGTTGCTCAGTGTTTATTGTCTGCGAACAGTAGCACAGGTGAAGGCAGTGATGCCTTGGTCACTTGTATCATTAACTCACTGTCTTTAAACCTAATGCTTTTGTCTGTAATTTGCTGCCTAGTAGTGCCCAATACCCACAAAGCAATTCTAGTAAATCCTCTCCTTCAGCGTGTGGGTCAGGTGGGCCCAAAGATCCATCTTCTCAATCGCTGTAGCTGAGTTCTGGAGCAAAGTTGACGCTTCAGCTCGTAAAGGCTGCTGCGGGAGTAGTAGACTTAGGACCTAAAACATCTCATTGTTGTCTTCTATAAATATCCTGTTGCATGACTCCTAATATAATCCCCGAGTTATGCAAAGTAAGGTATGTTATCTTTCTCTTACTGTATTTATGCTGACACAAGTGTTCAAATATTAAAACTCACCCAGAGTGAACAGTTAGGGACATGTGCTCAGAGTTGATAGGTAGACAGGGACGGTGCCGATGACTGATGCACTCGCCTCGGCCTTGCAGCTCCCAGTCTCCCATGACCGACCCTGAGTGGCTGTCCAGAGACCGCCACCGAATCCCACTCTCAGGGCCCACTTTGTCATCATGGCCGAGTCAGTGTGGGAAATTGTTATCTGCCTGCCTCTGCCCACTGTGAGTTCTGTGACGGGAGGAACTTTGCTCACCATGTTCTTAGAATCCCCAGTCTAGAGGAGAAGCCTAGCAAGCATCTGCGGAGCCAGGGGTTATCCTCTGGAGGGAGAGGGGTGGTTTGTGGTGCTCTCGAAGCTTGAACAGCAGCAGGGCAGAAGGCAGATGGCCCCTCCAGGCCTACCTTTGCTATCTCTCCTTCGCCCTCACTCTCTCCCAGCTCTGCTGCTTACCACTCTCAGCCTGGCCCCAGGTGTTCTCCCATCAACCCAGGATAGGTGGAGGAAGAAGCAAACCATGCACTGGCGACCCAGTTCCGTTTATCCCCTCTGCGATGAAACTTAGTCACTGGAGAATCTCCCTATAAAGTACTTTCTACGTTTTCTGAGGCAGAAATATGGTCATTTAATAATTTAAATTGGGTATTCCTAAATTGGGTCTTCTTAATGTAAACTGAAGCTATGAGATGTGTCGAAATCTAAAAGTTAAATAACATATTTTGTTGGTGAATCCATGGGGAAGCAAGCATTTTCCTAACACTGTTGGTGAGAATGCAAAATGGTACAACCCCTGTGGGGATAGTTTGGCAATAGCTAGCAATATTACGTGTGCATTTACTCTTTGTCAGGGCAATACTGCTTCTAGGAATTTACCCCAGAGATAGGTTGGTAAAAACAGGAAAAGATCCTTGTAGAGATAATTCATGGCAACACTATGAGAAATAGCAAAGAATTCTAAACAGCACAAAATTCCCATTCATAGGGCGCTGGCTGAGTCCTATACAGTGGAGTACTGTGCCACTGTTGAAAGAATGAGGAAGCCCTGGATATTGCTAAGGAGTGATGGCCGGGGTATGTAATTAAGTGGAAAGGCAAAGGTGGAGAAAAGTGTCCATGCTACTGTTGACAAAGGGGACAATATGATATACGTGTTTGCATGTATCTTAAAAATGGATGGAGAAACATACTTGCTCTTTCTCTCTTTTTTAAGTAAAGCAACCTGTGGGAACCAGGATAGAGGGGAGAGATGTAAAAGCTGGATTTCTGAATCTACCTTGTTTGTAGATTTGACTTTGGAACTCCATCGGTATAATATAATCATTATAAAACAAAATAAAGTAAAAGGTTACAACCCTTGAAAATTTTGATATACACTATCAGTTTTTTCTCTAAAAAGTTTATATCCTGTTTACCTTCTGTCAGTACTTGAGGAGAATTCTTTTCCCCCACATGTTTGTCAGTACTGGATAGTCATCTTTTAAAACTTTGCCAATCCCATGGGCGAAAAATAGATTGCTATTTTCATTTGCATTCTCTGATGACTAGAGTGATTAAGCAGCTTTTTACTTGCTTATTATCCATTTTGTATTTCTTCTGTGAGGAAGTCCAAGCTAGAGCAATCAAACAACAACAACAACAAAAAAGAAATAAAGGGCATCCAAATTGGAAAGCAAGAAGTCAAATTATCCTTGTTTGCAGATGATGTGATCTTATATTTGGAAAAACCTAAAGACCCCACCAAAAAAACTATTAAAACTGATAAATTCAGTAGAGTTGCAGGATCCAAAATCAATGTGCAAGATTCAGTAGCATTTCTATATGTACCAACAGTGCTCAATCTGGAAAAGAAATCAAGAAAGTAATCCCATTTACAGTAGTTACAAATAAAATAAAGTACCTAGGAATTAACTAAAGAAGTGAGAGATTTCTACAATGAAAACTACAAAACATTGATGCAAGAAATGGAAGAGAACACACAAAAAATGGAAAGATACTCCGTGTTCATGGACTGGAAGAATCAACAGTGTGAAAATGTTCGTATTACCCAAAACAATCTACAGATTCAGTGCAATTCCTATTAAAATACCAAGGACATTCTTCACAGAAATGGAAAAAATAATTCTAAATTTTTACGGATCCAGAATAGCCAAAAGACCCAGAATAGCCAAAATTATCCTGATGAAAAATTGGAGGAATCACATTTTCTGACTGCAAATTATACTACAGAGCTATACTAACCCAAACAGTGTGGTTCTGACATAAAAACAGACACAGAACAATGGAACAGAATAGAGAACCCAGAAATAAATTCATACATACACAGTGAACACGTTTTTGACAAACGTACCAAGAACATATACTGAGGAAAGCACAATCTCTTCAATAAATGGTGCTGGGAAAACTGGTTATCCATATGCAGAAGGATGAAACTAGACACCTGTTTCTTGCCATAAACAAATATCAAATCAAAATGGATTAAAGACTTTAAGACCTCAAACTATGAAACTATGAAAAGAAAACACTGGGGAAACTTTCCAGCACATTGGACTGGGCAGAGGTTTCTTGAGTAATTTCCACAAGCACAGGCAACCAAAGCAAAAAGTGGACAAATGGTTAAAGGTCCTGCATAGCAAAGGAAACAGTGAAAAAAGCTCCTGTTTTTAACAAGTTAAACAGTTCCTGCACAGCAAAGGAAACAGTCAACAAAGTGAGGAGACAGCCCACAGAATGGGAGAAAATACTTGCAAACTGCCGGGCGCGGTAGCTCACGCCTGTAATCTCAGCACTTTGGGAGGCCAAGGTGGGAGGATCACAAGGTCAGGAGATCATGACCAACCTGGCTAACACGGTGAAACCTTGTCTCTACTAAAAATACAAAAGATTAGCTGGGTGTGATGGCTGGCGCCTGTAGTCCCCACTACTCGGGAGGCTGAGGCAGGAGAATGGCGTGAACCCAGCAGGTGGAGCTTGCAGTGAGCCAAGATTGCGCCACTGCACTCCAGCCTGGGTGGCAGAGTGAGACTCTGTCTCAAACAAACAAACAAACAGAACAAAAAGAAATTGCAAACTATTCCTCTGACAGGGGATTATAACCAGAATAAATCGGGAGCTTAAATAATTCAAAAGGGAAAAATCTAATCATCCAGTTAAAAAATAGGCGAAATAGACATTTCTCAAAAGAAGACATACATATGGCAAGTAGTATATGAAAAAGTGATCAATATCATTGATCATCAGAGAAATGCAAATAAAAATGACAATGAGATAACGTCTTACCCCAGTTACAATGACTTTTATCCAAAGGACAGGCAATAACAAATGCTGGCGAGGCTGTGGAGAAAAGGGAGCTCGCGTACACTGTTGGTAGGAGTGTAAATTAGTACAACCACTGTGGAGAACAGTTTGGAGGTTCCTCAAAAAACTAAAAATACAACTACCATGCGATCCAGCAATCCCACTGCTAGGTGTATACCAAAAAGAAAGGAAATCAGTATATGAAGAGATGTCTGCACTCCCGTGATGATCGCAGCACTATTCGCAGTAGCTAAGGTTTGGAAGCAACCTAAGTGTTCATCAGCAGACAAGTGGATAAAGAAAATGTGGTGCATATACACAGGGAGTACTATTCGACCATAAAAAAGAATGAGATCCTATCATTTGCAACAACAGGAGGACACTTATGTTAAGTGAAATAAGCCAAGCACAGGAAGACAGACTTCACATGTTCTCACTTATTTGTGGGAGCTAAAAAAAAAAAATGAACACAGTTGAACTCATGGAGATAGGCAGTAGATTAATGGTTACCAGAGGCTGGGAAGGGTAGTGGGGCTGGGGGGATGGTTAATAGGTACAAAAATATAGTTAGAATAAACAGGTCTAGTATTTGATAGCACAACAGGGTGACAACAGTTAATAATTTGCTGTACATTTAAAAATAACTCAGTATACTTGGATGGTTTGTAACACAGAGAAAGGATAAATCCTTGAGGCAATGGATACCCCATTTACTCTGTGATTATTCTGTGCCTGTATTAGAGTGTCTCATATGCCCCATAAATACATATACCTACCATGTACCCCCCCCACACACAAAAGAATATTGATGTATTTCTTTTGTAAAATGCAATTTCATAGCCTTTTTTATATCAGGAAGATTTTTTTTCTACTGATTACAACCCTTTATATATTATGGATATCATTTTCATTTGTTTATTATTACCAGGTCACAACTTTAGTTCCAGTCAAGTTGTTCAGGTCCTGCCTAGTCTGATACTGAGGTTTTCTACAAGAACATTTATATGTGATGCATGCTCATGGTATTCTAGACTTACAGCTGAGCAGACTTCCCTCAACTGTTCAAATGCTGGGCATCACTGTGGGCTCCCTGAAGCAGTAGCAACTGTGTCTTCCACTGTTCGAAAGACACAGTTGTTACTTCTTTTTTTATTTCCTAGGGCTTACTACTGTGTCTAAGTAGTAAGCAATTATAAATGTCCACTTAAGTTGATTGCTGATGAACATATAAAAACTAAATTTCACTGTCTTTGGTTTGAGATCATTCTTATTTTTAATTTTTAGTGATCCTTGATAACCATTTTTGTTTTCGGTTCAGTGTGAATATGTGAATGAAATAGTAATTTTTATGTCTATGTGAGGTCAGTTTCAAGAAAGCATTCATAGCTATCAGCACTTGCTTTTTGTTCATGGATCTGTTGAACCTGTTTCTTTCTCTAGGTCATAACTCCATGCAGGAAGCTCATCTTGTGTGCTGATAACAGAAAAGAAATGGAAGATTGGATTGCAGCATTAAAGACTGTGCAGAACAGGGAGCACTTTGAGGTTAAAAAAGAAAATACCCTTCTCCGAATGCCTCCTGTTGCCTCCCTCACCCCGGTGTCTGCTGTCTGAGTGTCTCCCACCTGTGGACCCACAGTCTGGAGCTCACAATCTCAGCATGTTCCTTATACAATTCAAGCTTATTGCTTGTCCTCTGGCAGACCTGTCCTTTATAAACCTTCCTCCTCTCCTCTCTTGGATACTTTGTTTAATCTTGTCCAAGTTACTGCATTTAACAATTTAAAAGAGAAGTCTTACCTTTGCCGTCTTGGTTTCGTTCTTCCAGCCCACCCAGTATAGCATGGACCACTTCTCAGGGATGCACAATTGGTACGCCTGTTCCCACGCGAGGCCGACCTACTGCAATGTGTGCCGTGAGGCTCTGTCTGGGGTCACGTCGCATGGGCTGTCCTGCGAGGGTACGGATGTGCATTTGTTATTCTGTCAGGAAAGGTGGCCTGGCATTTTACTTGATAAAGCCTTGGAAATCCAAACCCAGTCACCATAAATAAGCCATTGTCACCCATGTGGTCGGTCAGGGGCACAGTGATTTCTATGACGCCATTCTTCTTTATTTTACCTGCCGAAGAGTCCTTGATAAATCATTTTTTTATAGTGCTCAAACAGTGAAAAGAAGGGAAGCAGTGGGTGGCAAAAGGAGAAACAGGGGAAGCCTAGAGCACACAGAGGGAAAGACACTGAAGGAACAGTGGTCGGCCCCCGTGTCTCACACTCCGCAGCTGGGGAAACAGGGCTGTGCATATATGGACTGAAAGTGCGTTACAGATTTAGAGGTCAGGGCTGCAGGGTTTGGGCACGGACATCCAGTCTGGTGGCAAAAGCAGTGGGCTAGAGCAGGGCCTGTTAGCTGTAGCCTGGACCACACCCTGCCTCTGCCTGTTTTTGTACAGCTCCCACACTTCAGACTGGCTTTTAAATTTTTAAATGATTGGAAAAAATCAAAAGAAGAATCATATTTTGTGACACATGAAAATTACATGAAATTCAAATTTGTGTCCGCAAAAAAATACTGTCTCTGGCTGCTTTTGTGCTACACGGTAGAGTTGAATAGTGGTGATGGAAGCTGGTTACGACCTGCAGAGTCTCCACTGCTCACTCTCTGGCCTGTTACAGAAAGCATACTGATCCCCAGCTTTCCCTGCCGGTGCCGGTCCCACCGCCATCAGCCTCTAAGCGTATCACAGTAGTTCACTTATAAAATGGGAGTGCCGTTGATTCCTTCCTTGACTTTTGTGGAGCTGGACAGTTCTCACAACACTGCTCAGCATGGGAAGCTTCTGGCACAGACACAGCTTGTAGGCTCGTGTGTCCCTTCTCTCACAGTGTGCAAATTTAAGGCCCACAAGCGCTGTGCTGTGCGTGCAACCAATAACTGCAAGTGGACCACGCTGGCCTCCATCGGGAAGGACATCATTGAAGATGCAGATGGGGTATGTTAAGAAATACCACCCGTGGGGCCCTGAGCCAGGGCCCCCCACCTGCACGGCCCCTTGCAAGCCTCCTCCCTTCCCTCCCCACCTCTGTTTCATTTGAGACGGTCACACTGGCATTGGGTGTCACAGTGGAAAGCACATGCGGTCTCTGTGTGGTTGTCACGCCCCCGAGCTCCATCCTGTCCCTGTGGGTCTTGTTTGCACCTCCGACAGGTGCTGTGGGTAGATTGTGCTTCACAGGCCCTGCCATCCCTGCCCTCACTGACCATCAGGGAAGGAGTTTGTGCTGGGAAGAATGCCTTCGCTGAGTTCACAACGAGCGTTTCCGTCTGAGGGCTCCTGGCTGCCCTTGACGTGGAGCCTTGGGAGCGTCCCTAGCGTGTGCCTGTTTGGTTGCAGATCGCAATGCCCCACCAGTGGTTGGAAGGAAACCTACCTGTGAGCGCCAAGTGCACTGTGTGCGACAAGACCTGTGGCAGCGTGCTGCGCCTGCAGGACTGGCGCTGCCTCTGGTGCAAGGCCATGGTGAGTGTGGGCCCTGCGCCCGGGCTGGAGGGGAGGGCCTGCTCCCTACGGTGTCCGTGCGGGCCTTGTGGCTCCACATGATCTGCTGGATCCTGGTAAAATCATCCCAGAGGCCCCTCCGGCTGAGATTGGGTTTTTGAATTGTTGGGACATTCTTCTTAGCTGTGTTTTTGGGGTATTTCTTCCTGTTGAATTTATTCCTGCCTTTTGACACATGCAGATGTGTATTGTTATGACAGATGTCACCCTGCATCATGCGGCAGGTGCTGCAGCCAGGTTGTGAGGGGTCACCTGGGACAGTTGAGCTGGCCGCCTCTGTGGTGTGGAAGCAGGAAAGATGTAGAGGGCCTTCGGAGCAGTGTCGGCTCTGGGCAGTGTTTACAGTGAGCCCAGCCATGTGGAAGGGGTGCAGCCCACATGGCCTCCTGCCAGGTCCTGGGTCTCATCGTTGCTCTGGGTGGTGAGATGTGCTTCCAGGGAAAGACCCAGGGAGCCTCCATGTGCTTGCTTTTGAGTTGGTCATTGTGAAGTGGCTGCTGCAGTCACTTGCCTAGCACATCTGGCTGCCAGGAGGAAGCCAAGACATAGGGGACACATAGAGGCACATGGCCCCAGGAGCCCTCACCGTCGTCCTGAAAGTTTGAGGTAGCTGTGGTTGAAGGGCCAGAGGGTTGGGTACAGGACTGTAGCTTACACGGTGTGAACCATGACTGGCTCCTGCCCGGTGTTTCTGTGTTATGCCTTCTCAAGTGCAAAGCCAGGGCCCGGGACCCCTGATGGGAGCAGGCCAGCCCAGCTCTGAAATCACCCGCCTCCCCCGGGGCCAGCTCATCAGCTACAGGGCAGGAGGATTTCTGGTGTGTGTGAAGGATGCCAGTGACCCTTGGTGACGCGGGGACTCTTGTTTCAGGTTCACACATCGTGTAAAGAATCCTTGCTGACCAAGTGCCCACTTGGCCTATGCAAAGTGTCAGTCATCCCACCCACGGCTCTCAACAGCATCGACTCTGATGGTGGGTACCACACATGCTCATCTTTCTCATGCATGCCCACATGCTTCCTTCTCCACGCACTTTCCTCTCCAGCTCTGGAGTTGGTTGTCTTGGTGAGATGTCAGCAAGAGGTCAGGCACAGCTGTGGGGGCTACTGGAGGAGTTGCACAGATTGGCACACAGTGCCCTGATTCTGTGGCATTGCCCTTAGACGGGCCTGAGACCCAAGCCAGGTGCTTGACGTGGAGGTGATGCTGTTGAGTGGCACCCAGGCTTACACAGGCCTGAGACCCGAGCCTGGCGCTTGACGTGGAGGTGGTGCTGTTGAGTGGAACCCAGGTCTGTGGCCTTCTCCGTCGTGAGCTGTTGAAGCTGTGCTCCATCTCTGCCTAGCACTTGCTGACACACTGGCTTGCAGCTGTTGTCATGTCTGACTGGGACATGGTGGCACCTGTTGACAAGTACTGCTGGAAGGGGGGATGTGGGGTCCATGGCTGAGAGGCGATCAGGAAGAGAAGAGCAGCAAGGTGGCAGTTGGACGCCTTGTGAATGTGAGATCAGATGGATGGGGCTCCCGGCCTCACACATGGGGAGTGGCTGTGGGGACTGTTCGCTGACCTCCTCCTGAGTCATAGGTGTGCGTGTGTCAGGTGTGTGTCCTTGGAGGGGTCTCCTGCTGCTGATTCCATCAGTGGTGCCCCCAGCGTCTTCCGTGGCCTACATGTTTTCTTCTGTTCATTCTCGCGTCCAGGGTTCTGGAAGGCCAGCTGTCCTCCGTCTTGCACAAGCCCACTGTTGGTCTTCGTCAATTCAAAAAGTGGGGACAACCAGGGTGTGAAGTTCCTCAGAAGATTCAAACAGCTGCTAAATCCCGCCCAGGTCTTCGACCTCATGAACGGAGGCCCACACCTCGGGTAGGAAGCTTGTAAAATGTATCTTTCTTGGAGTTTTAAAAATTGTGTAGGTGGTGTGTGCTTGTTAGAAAAAAAAAAAGATTAAAGACACAAAGTTTTAAATAGGAAAGAAAAGTTAAAGTGCTTCCTCCCCAAATTGCACTTGCGGAGGTGCCCACTCTTAATAGAGGTGCATGGCCTTCCAACTTGGAACACAGCGCGTGTGCACACACGTACATACACATACATACACCCATGTACACACACCCATGCACATGCATCTTTTGAGCCAATCAGGATTCTTCTTTACCTGCCGTTGCACAAATGCCTTCTGCGTGTGTCTGCACACAACGTTGTGGGTATATTTTCTTTATTTTTTCTTTCTCTCTCTCTCTCTCTCTCTCTCTCTCTCTAATCTGTGGGTGTGTTTTCCTGGCATGCCACTTTGTTTGTAACGGCTGCCTAGCATTGAGAAAGAAGCTGTCCTGCAGCAAGGCCAGGAGGAGTGTTTGCTGAGAGGCACGGGAGGCTGCTCGGTGTGCAGGTGCTGCAGAGCAGGAACACACGAGGGCGACGCTGGGCCAGAGTGATTCCCCTGTTCATCAGCAGCACAGAGATTAGACTGCTCCTCTGCTTGCTGGAGAGCCAGTGTGTGTTATTTGTAGTTTTGTACTTTTCATAAGTTTGTAGAAAACATTTGCTTTTGTGAATTTTGCCATTTCAGCGAATTTCTTCTTCCTTTGGAAGCATCAGCTCCAGGTCGGAGCTCTGAGAGGACTTGCTAGCACTTCCAGAGATTGTCCAGGATACCCGAAGTGGGAAGTGCCTGCAGAACCTTGGTCTGGCCTGTGTTTTTCTGGGAGGAGTCGGGGGGTCTGTGTATTTACGAGCCAGGGGCTACTCTGGTGTGAACCTCGGCCAGTTCCCTGCGTGTCCTTGGCGTACGTGTCAGGGTAAGAGGAACACGCTGCTCATCATTGGTCCTCTGGGTGTCTTCGGTGTTACTCGTCCGCACTCACAGCCAGGCACAGTTGGAGAGCAGTCACAGATGGCAGCACTCCAGCCTGCTTCCGCAAAGGCAGTACTCCCACATTTTCTGTAGACTTATCTGAATGGTGGAGGATTGCAATCACTAGTAGGCTGATCAAGACAGTATTTTAATTTTATTTTTAACTTTATATTTTTTGAGACAGGGTCTTGCTAGGTTGCCCAGGCTGACTGCACTGGCGCAATCCTGGCTCACTACAGCTCCTGGGCTCAAACCAGCCTCCTGAGTAGCTGGGACTGCAGGTGTGCACCACTATATGCCCAGCTGATTTTTTAAAAAAATGTTTTGTTGAGCATCACAAAACTTTTAAAACGTTTTGTAGAGTGGCCTCACTGTGTGGTCCAGGTTGGTTTCAAACTCCTGGACGCAAGTGATCCTCCTTCCTCAACCTCTGAAAGTGTTGGATTACACTGTGCCTGGCAAAGAAATAATTTTAGTTAAAAAGTGGGGAAAGTGGAGGTATAATACATCTGTTATCACAGTGCACCAAGTAGGCTGAGGTTGTTATTAAACATGGTACCGGGGTGTTGGAGGAAGGCTTTGAAATGGCTGTGGGCAGGGCAGGCTACACAGCTGATCTCGAGAATAACGAAATATTAATTTTGGTGTGCAAGCAAAACCCCATGATTTGTAGCGGGAGTTCGGTATGAGATGGGATGATTTAGAAGCCCTCACAGCGGCGTAAAGGGAGTTGAGTCAGTCATTTACCGTTTCTGGAAGCAGCTCATCTCACACAGCTCACAGCAGAATCTGGAGCTACTGCTTCATGTTCCAGTTCCCGGCCTTGACCTGTCACCTCTTCTCCCAAGAGCAAGGGGCCTTACAGGTGTCAGTGTTCTGTGTGGAGCCTGGGCTTGGTGCCGCATCACCTACGCCTGCCTGTCTTCTGAGCATTCATTCTGGGTTGGACACTGAGCTCGAGGCAGGATGCGCAGGTCAGCCAGGCCAGGAGTGCAGATGCAGGGAATGGGTAGGAGCACACGCAGGGTCCCCCGGCACTTCAATGGGGTGATGCAAGTTCTCTGGGAACCCGGGGGGCAGGGGTCTCAAGGCACAGTGGGCGTTCTTCCACGTCTCCCCGAGCTGGCGTCTGAGGAGCTCTAGTGTTCTGATGTCTGCAGGGAGACGGGGAGGCTTCTGGGCCAAGGGCACCGCTTGTGCAGAGGTGAGGCAAGAGGGAACACTGCGGGGCCAGACCGGGGGCAGCAGCAGAAAGGTGGCACCTGCCATCGGGGAGGGCTGCAGGTGCTGGCCAAGAGGTTCGGCTCATTCCTGCAAATGAGGGGCAACGTCATAAAGCAAGGCCCATGGCCAGGCTCGTGTTTTAGAAAGATCTTCTTGGAACTCGTGTGGGGAGCTTTCAGGAAGGGTGTCCTAGTGACTGAGGCCTCTGTGGGACTCTGCGAGAGCACGGTGGTGACCTGAGCTGGTACCTGGGTTGGGTGTGGAGGAGAGGCTGCCAGGAGGGGCTGGATCGGCTGCCGGCTGAGAGGAGGAGGGTCTGGCCTCTCGACTGGGTTGGTGGTTGTGCTACCATTCTCTGAGCAGGGATGTGTCCTGTTGGAGGTGTCCTAGGATACCAGAGTGCTGTGTTCTGGAGGACAGGTACAAGTGTCAGCTTTCAGGAGTTGCCTGGGGGCTGTTGATCCAGAGTCATCTGTGTGGTTCTTGAAGCAAACTGGACGTGGTCACATAGGAAGAGGATGAGGAGTGAGCAGAAGCAGCAGTGGTGTCCTGAGTAGGACGCTGCTGGGCAGGGGCAGGTTGACAGGGGCAGGTTGACAGGGGGAGCCCAGGAAGGAAACCGAGGAGTTAGGAGGGTAGGAGGCATGGGTCATGTCACCGGAGGACTGAGTGGGCCCAGGCATATGTGCTGCAGTGGGGACACGTAGCCTGCAGGCAGGTCAGGCAGCCTGGGGCTCCAGGGTGACTAGAACAAGGGCCAGGGTGGAAGCCAGACTGCGGCCCAGGGCCAGGGAGTGCCAAGGCTGAGGGTGCAGGGTGATGCAGGCAGCCCAGAGGGCATGCTGGGAAGGCTGGCAGGAGCCACATGTGGATGAGGCAGGGACAGTGACGCAGGGTGGGCTCACATGGGCAGGGGCCATGGAAGGCTGTGCCCATGAGCCTGGCAGGGGATGCAGTTTTGGCCCACCACTGAGCCTGTGGTGTCTGCAGAGGGTTCAGTGGCTCACCAAACTGAGTGGTCTTCTCGCTGGGTGGGGCATGGCCCTGGTGGGAGCAGTTGGTTGGACCCCAGTGCTGCTGTCGTCCCCTTGACAAAGTGGACCCTGAGTGGAGGGGCGTGCAGGCGGCTGGTGTCACGTGGCAGGACCTGTGTGTGATCTGTCTCTGGTGCAGGTCAGCCATGAGGAGCATAGGTGGCCCCTCAGCCCCATATTGACAAGCCTGTCATTTGTCCTGTGGAATGGACGTCATTTCATGGCCGTTCTCTTTTCTCTGCAGCTTACGGTTATTCCAGAAGTTTGACACGTTCCGGATTCTGGTTTGTGGTGGGGATGGAAGTGTTGGCTGGGTCCTCTCTGAAATCGACAGCCTCAACCTTCATAAACAGGTACCTGTACGGGAGGGAGCCCAGCCAGGAGCAGAGAGGGTGCGGAGGTTAGAGGGAAATCATGCAGTTTCAGCTTCTGTTTATCTCGGAGTACCTGTTCTCAGGCCAGAAACCATTGATGGTTTTGGGGAGTGTACAGTTTGGTGGCCAAGGCTGAGAGGGGAGAGCCCAGGCCACCCCCTGGCATCGTGGAGGCCCGGGGGCTCAGACCATGATATATGAGGGGGGCCTGAAGGGAGCTAGGAAAAGAACTGCTGACAAAGGACCCACGTGGGGAGCAGGACTGGGTGGGGCTGTTGCTTTACTGGGTAATTTTTGACTTGAGGCCTCTTGCTTGTGAGAAGGGGACGGCAGTATACTTGAATTTCTCAAGTCAGAGTCATGGTTCATTGGACTAAGTTTTTGTATTAAAATAAAAATAGATTTTCCTGATTGTATATAAAAGTGTTCATATATTCGTTGAATTTCCACACCTAGCCATGGCCTCCGCAGTTGATCAGCCAGTACCAGCATTTTGCTGTCTGTGGCCTCTCTCGATCACAGCACATAAAATGCACAATGCGGTTGTAATTTAAACGGGCTGTTCTGTTACTGCTTTTGTTGTTGTTGTTGTTGTTGTTTGTTTGGTTTTTTTTTTTTTTTTTGAGGTGGAGTCTTGCTCTGTCGCCAGGCTGGAGTGCAGTGGCTCGATCTCAGCTCACTGCAACCTCTGCCTCCCCAGTTCAAGTGATTCTCCTGCCTCAGCCTCCCAAATAGCTGGCACTACAGGTGCACACTACCACGCCCAGCTAATTTTTGTATTTTTAGTAGAGACAGGGTTTCTCCATGTTGGCCAGGATGGTCTCGATCTCTTGACCTCGTGATCTGCCCACCTCGGCCTCCCAAAGTGCTGGGATTACAGGCGTGAGCCACTGTGCCCGGCCTGTTACTGCTTTTAAAAAATCACTAATTAAGATGTTGCACACACCTTCTGCCTGTGTCTGTAAGTAGGCATCCGTGTGTCGTTTTCCACTGGGCACAGCCGGGAGCCCTGGGCCAGCTCACCTCTGTGTGTGAGCACGGAGATCACTTCCCAGTGGTCTCCTCTCTGGGCACACCCAAACTTAAGTATTGAAATGTGGGGACAAACTGCCTTTCCTAAGGGCTGTGCCAGCTTCCATGTCTGATGCCTCTTAAAGCTGTCCTTTCCCATGCACCATCCAAGCTGTTCATCTCTTTAGTTTTTGTCCAGCTAAGTAGGCCAAAAAATGTCTGATCTTTACTTAATTCCTGGTGAAGTTGAACGCCTCCTCAGTTGGTTATGAAGTTTTAAATAAATCAACCTGTTCATGTTTTTTTGCCTCATTTTCTCTTTGAATATTCACCTTTTTTTCCTTTAAAAATGGATGTGTGGGGATTATTGTTATATTAACTTCTTATTTATCACTGCAGATATTTTTTTCCCAGTTTGTCATTTGTCAGTTCAACATCCTTTTTGGGGGGTGGTCTTTTCTTTCATGATTTTAGTCAACGTCTGTCATATTTGCAGCTGTCTACACCCCAAGATTAGGAAGATTTGCGTCTGTATTTTCTTATGTTTATTATGGCCCCATGTTTAAAAAATTCAGTCTTCCGTGTGACATGGATGTATTTTTCAGTGATTCTGCAGTCCCTACCCAGCCCTGCTCACTTGGTAGTATTCCCAGGTGGGTAGACTTTGACAGCCTGGGCCAGGAGGCCAGCGGCTCAGGAGGAGAAGTGGTGCCGCCTGGTGGTGGATTAGCATAGACTACTCTAATTTTTGTTTTTGTGTATTATTTGCAAGTTCACTGTCACTAGTTAGGAAGACAGTGGAACCTTGTGGCTGATTTTCATACGTTCAGCCAAGGTCAGCACACATTTCTCTCCCCTGCTTCTCTTTGGTGCCGGTTGTGGCGGCCCGGCCATGCCCTCGCTGGGCCCCTACTGCCTTGGGGTTTCTTGTCTTCCTGGTCTTCCTGGCTGCTACTGCTCCATGGTGGCCTCTCCGTCCTTACCCTTACCTTAACGCTGTGTCCGCAGAGCGTTGCTGGAGCCTCTCCTCCTTCACTTTTGGAACGCTCAGCGACTTGCAGGGCTTCTGCTGTCATCTCTGTCCTGGGGGCATCTCTGGATGCCTTGGGCCTTGGGCCTGTCTGGATGTCTCCTAGTGCTGCGAGTTTCCAACACTACACCATGTTCAGCCCGTGCCCCGCATTCCTTTCCTTCGAGTCTGAAAACATCCATCTAGATGTCTGAGCCAGGAAATTGAACAGTTATTCTTGGTTCCTCCATCTCTTCCTCCTGCCTGTTTCTCGCTAATTGTGGCCTCAGTCCTGCCATCCACAGTACCCTGGCCTCTGTCCATCTGCAGCTCACCCAGGCAACCTTTCCCGGGGCACTTCTGCCTGTGCATCCCCCAAGCACGATGCTTCTGGGAAAAGTCCAGACCTTTAAGAGTTTGCCAGAGTCCCAGCTTTGCCTCCTGCTTGTTCCTCTGCCTGTCTGCCTTCTGTTTCCTCACTGTCCTCCTCTTCACTGAGCTCTGCCTTGCCCTCCAGTGTGGTGCCTCCCTGCTTGGAGCACCGTCTATGCCTGCTGTGCGCTGCTCTCCTTTTCCTTTAAGGCTCCAGGAAGCCCTTGCGGAGTCCTCAGCTCCTCTGGGCACTCTTCAGCGCTGGGTTCTCTCCATCTAGTATGTTGGCTCCGGTGTCCTGGCCTGCTTGCTCCTGCCTCCTCACTGCCAGATGTCCCCTTGGTGAGGCAGGACCTCCCCTGGTGTTTGCTGTCCGCACAGGCAGCAGGGCCTCAAGCATGGTCACTTGCACCTGGTGAGCAGAGGGCTGTACGGTGCTGTAGGCTGGAGCATGGCAGGATTCCTGCCTCAAGGACAGTAACGCCTCCCCACACACTGCACCACAGTGTGGCCCTGCAATGCATTGTGGTCACTGCATTGTCATGCACAATGCACGGCCCTGGTCACTGCATTGTCAGAGTCAGAGGCTGGTGAACTCTGGGCAGTGGGCGTTTCAAGAGGCCTCCTAAGCAATGAAGGGTGTAGTGGGATCTCATTGGAGCTCTGGGATGGGAATCCAGGTAGAGGATGAGGCCTGAGCAATGGATGAGGTCTCTTCATGAACAGCAGGCAGGTGGGCAGAGGCTGAGCTCTGGCAAGGCTTCAGGGTGGCGTCCAGACTGAGAAGGGTCCTGGCACCTTTTTTTGATAGGATTTAGAGGAGAGAAGTGACACTCGTGATGTTTTTGGAAGAAGAATTTGGCATTAGTGAGTGAGACGCTGTAGCGGATGGAGGGATGGGTGGCAAGGCGTCAGAGTGATTCCTTGGGGCTGTGGTCATAGTGGTGAAAATGGGAAGCCGGGGGATTTGGGAGACAGATCAGAGAGGGTGTGAGGGGCTGACCATCAAAATGTGACGATAGCTGAGAGATGGACCTGTGGCTCATCCATTTCTCCCAGAAGCAGCATCTTATCTCAAGGGCAGTCATGTTTCTGTCTCATTGCCAAGGAAAATGTCTGTCCCCTCCAGTGGGCTCTGCCTATAATGTGCAAGCTGCATGGTTTTAGGTCACATCCCCACATTGCTGATGTAACCCTCATGATGGGTGACAAAGAGGGCTGCGGGCTGGGAGGTGGTCCCTGCCCCTTGGTGTTTGCCTGCACATCTTCCCCCGTGTTTCCTTAGTGTCAGCTGGGAGTGCTGCCGCTCGGCACAGGGAACGACTTGGCCCGAGTGCTGGGCTGGGGCTCAGCCTGTGATGATGACACCCAGCTCCCCCAGATCTTGGAGAAGCTGGAGAGAGCCAGCACCAAGATGCTGGACAGGTGAGTGGGGATATGCTGCAGTGCCGTATGAGGAGACTTTGAGAGATGGGTCCTCTCGACCGGGTGTTCTTAGCCTGGGGTCTGTGGAAAACATGGGCCCTCTGAAATTATTTGTAAAGATTTGACCTGAGCATATGTTCTGATGGCCTTTGATATTTGGTCAGATTATGACAAGGATAAAAACAAAACAGGTTAAGAACCAGCCATGCCCTAGAATGATCTGGTCTCCCCAGGAGGTCAAGCCTGAGCGTGTCAGGGCCGTGGAGAAGACGACTGTGCCGTCTTTGGCTGCTTCAGCCCGGATCTCATACCCGTCGGAAAAGTGCTCCTTGTGCTTATTTGAACAGTTTCGTCTTGCCATAGTCTGTTCCCAGAAGAAGTTTTGGGAAATTATCCTCTAGTGCCTCAAGCCACTGTGATACCTTCCCTGAGTGAGGTACTGTTGTTCCAAGTGACACACTTGGCACTCGCTGACCTGTGGCACGTGGGGCGCTGATGAGATGCCTCCTAGCCTTCCTAGTTGCTCCCAGAAGCCTGGAGTTCTGAGCACAGGTGTGGTGTTGCAGTGCCCCCACCTTTTCAGGCCTCCTCTGTGTGCCTCGGGGCCTGTGAAATGCTCATCTCACTGGGCCAGCTGGCTGAGCCATTTGCAGCTCTCTTGAGGAGGGTAAATCCATTTCTCCCAGAAGCAGCGTCTTATCTCAAGGCAGCCATTTATGGGAGATGTTCCTCTCTTTCATGGAGCTGTACTGCCGTTAGTTGTGGAGTGCAGACATTTGTTCTCAGCCAAGTTATGGGACAGAGTCAAGACCAAGGGCCTAAAAATGAAGTCAGAAACTGTGTAAAGATCAAGGCTGCCAGCCGTGAAAGCGGAGGGCACAGGGTTCACCCTTGGGGGCCTGCACGTCTTGCCGCCTGTGCAGCTGACCTTGTATGTGCAGGTGGAGTGTCATGGCATACGAGGCCAAGCTCCCCCGACAGGCCTCCTCCTCCACCGTCACCGAAGACTTCAGCGAGGATTCCGAGGTATTGCTGGCCTGTTCACATCCTGCTCGCATGCTGTTGTGATCTGAACTGTCCTCTCAGCGCTTTGCATCACCTCCCTTGCAGAGATGCCTCCCCTTTGGTGATCGGGTGTCATAGGCCTGTGGAGGCGCAGGGTGAACCCATGGCTGAGGGGATTCTCACTTCCCTTGGCAGGGGCCTTTTGGGCTTTGTGACCCTCTAGGGGCTTCCTGCGGTTATCAAAGGCCCTGCCGGGCCGGGGGTGGGGGTGGTCCTCCTAATGGCCTTCCCACCCTGTCCATGCATCTCCTCAACTGCTCAGTGAGCCCCAAACGGTGTGCGCCTGTTCCCTCCCCTGCCACGGTGCCCACAGGCCTGGAACGCTCTAGCCAGCCGTGCCGTGGCTCTCCCCCAGCCCCCAGCTCCTGCCCTGTTACACCTCTCTGTGGCGTCCGCAGCTGCCCTTCGCTCAGCCTCCTCTAGTCCAGCTGGTAGTTCTTTTCATTTGGTGATTGTTACTGTTGTGTTTTACGCCCCTACAGGTTCCCTCAGAGAATAGACTTTGTCGTCTTTAGTTTATATTTTGTGCTGGTGCAGTGCTGGGTGGGGTAGTACAAAGAGGTGAGCTTTTGTCAGAGGCTAGGACAACGGTCTGCAAACAAGGCCTGTAGGCCAGATGTGCCTGGGCCCACGGCCTTGCAAGCCAATAATGGTTTGTACATTTTTAATTTTTCCTTTTTTTTTTTTTTTTTTTAATTTTGAGAGGAAGAGTGTGTGTGGGAAGCCCAGAATATTCGCTGTCTGGCCAGTAGTGAAGTTTGCTGACCCTGGGGCTGGGTCCTAAAGACAGCAGGAATCCCACAGGGATAGGGCTGCTCTTCTGACAGGCAGAGCAGATGGTAGGGGGAAGAGTGTGTTCAGATGGGGCTCACAGCCAGGTAGAAACAGCCTCTGCTGCGAACGGACCCAAACCTGGAGCTGACCCATGAGCACACTACTGTCAGGATGAGTAGGGGTCAGAACAGCCCCTAGCACAGGCTGTGCTGGGATCACAGACTGAAGGAGATTCATTTGTAGTTTGTCTGCAGCTTGACGAAGCTTTTAAAATCTTTCACCTAGCACTAGGTGAGTCTCAGATTAGCGTTTGAAGTGAGTCGAGGCTTGGCTGGGTCAGACAGTGTCTGTTAGGAGAGACTCATCTTTCCCAGCCTGTGCTGGCAAGGAAGTAGGTGACAGAGTCACTGGGACTGTCACAGAGGTTGCTGTCACAGAGACCAACAGTCCTGGCCATTTGGGGTGATTGCAGGTACAGCAGATTCTCTTCTATGAAGACTCGGTTGCAGCCCACCTTTCTAAAATCCTTACCTCGGACCAGCACTCGGTGGTCATCTCCTCGGCCAAGTGAGTGCCTGGTGGCCCTGGGGAAAGCATGGTGCCCTGGCCCCCCAGCCTGGAGCTGCCTCTCTAGAAGGGTCTTTCTGTTTCTCTCCCCACAGAGTGCTCTGTGAGACGGTGAAGGACTTCGTGGCCCGGGTGGGGAAGGCCTATGAGAAGACGACCGAGAGCTCGGAGGAGTCAGAGGTCATGGCCAAGAAGGTCTGTTCCCGTGCCCTGGGTGGGAGGGGCATTGAGGCAGCGAGAAGCTTCCTCTGACACCAGTAGAGGGCCGTGACTGCAGGTTGTCCAGGTTCTTGGCGTTTTGAACAAAGAATTAGACAATACGCACAGTAAAGGAAGAAAAGAATGAAGCAACGAAGAACGAAAGCAGGGATTTATTGAAAATGAAAGTACACTCCAGTGTGGGAGCTGCCCGAGCATCGGCTCAAGGGCCCAGATACAGAATCTTCTTGGGTCCAAATACCTCTTAGAAGTTTCCCATTGGCCACTTCATGCTCACCTCATGTAAATGAAGTGGTAGTCCGCAGTCAGTCTGATTGGTGGCAGAAAGCAGCTAACCAGAGGCTGAAGTGGTTACGAAGGTCACACTCCTGTGCAAACATCTGATTGCTTTTTGCAACCAATCAGAGGCTACAGAAATTACAAAGTTGCACTTCTGTGCAGACTAAGACTCAGCCCGGAGTCAGTTTGGTTGGTTGCAGACAGCCAGTTTCTCCTATTTTCCACCTGCCTGGGCAGAAAAGGTGGGGATTTGCCTCTGGTCCTTCTGTTACTGAGGCGTGGAGAGTTAGGATTTTCCTTTTGATTGAGTTCTAGGAAGTGTGGGTGAAATGGCCTGAGGTTCCCTGCCTCCAGACCCTGTTCTCTTGCCTCAGCTCTGTGTGCCATTTCCTTTCCTTGTTCAGTGCTCTGTCCTGAAAGAGAAGCTGGATTCCCTTCTCAAGACCTTGGACGATGAGTCCCAGGCCTCGTCCTCTCTGCCCAACCCACCCCCGACCATTGCCGAGGAGGCTGAAGATGGAGATGGGTCGGGCAGCGTCTGTGGCTCTACCGGGGACCGCTTGGTGGCATCAGCCTGCCCGGCCCGGCCGCAGATATTCCGGCCTCGAGAACAGCTCATGCTGAGAGCCAACAGCCTGAAGAAAGCGATTCGTCAGATCATAGAACACACAGAAAAAGGTGACTGTCTTTTGAGGAGGAGGGGGCTTTCCCCAGCACTGGGCATGCCCAGCGTCCCCTGAACACAGTGATGACGGAAGGGTGCTCGTTGAGAAAACCTCCACCGTGGCCCTCTCCACCTGTGTGCAGGCGCCAGGCCCCCAGCCAGGTCGCTTGCCCTCCCTCCACCCCTCCTCTCACACCCTCAGACCCCTTCATGCTGCCTCCCGTTGACCTCTTTCCTAGCCCTCATTGACTTCGCTATAAGTGTCTCACTCCTGTGAGACCTGCGGTCATGGTCTCACACCCGCACACCTGCGTGTCCATGTGGCCGCTCCTTCTGCCTGCAGCCCTCCAGCCTTCGCCAGGCTCCTCTGCACCGCTTGCCTTCCCCTGCGAGGGTTCCAGTCCTCCCAGCCTGTTAGCAGGGATGCCCTGCCCCAGTGCCAGGACCAGGGGGAAGATGGGTGGGGGTGGGGGTTCAGAGTCCAAGCCTTTAGCCAGAGGATGTTTGAGGAAGATCAGGCCGTGGGGTGAGGAGGGGACCTCCACCCAGCCTGACAGTGCCCTTGGCTTTGCACCTGCGTGCTCAGCCGCACACACTCTCCTTGTACAGCTGTCGATGAGCAGAATGCCCAGACCCAGGAGCAGGAGGGCTTCGTCCTGGGCCTCTCTGAGTCAGAGGAGAAGATGGACCACAGAGTGTGCCCACCACTGTCCCACAGCGAGAGCTTCGGGGTCCCCAAGGGGAGGAGCCAGCGCAAAGGTACCTGTGGCTCCACCTCCCTCTGCGTACCTCGGTGTGCTTGGTTTTGGTGAGACGTAGTGGGATTGCCAGGGGAGGTTTTAGGGCACTTTCTCGTAGTTGCTTTGGCCACTTGGTTGCATAAAAATTCACCGCCCAAGGCCTGTTTCTGTACATCTCCTGTGCGTGCCCTTGAGGTGTGTGTGGTCTGCCTTGGTGGACACCAGTAGAACCCACAAGACCCCCTCCTTCAGGGCGAGGACCGCCTCCCTGAGGAGCACTTGCGTTCTGCCCTCACTGCTTCCTCAGAACCACCCTGGACCCCACAACTGCTCGGAAGGGGCTGTGTCTGGCAGAGGGAAGGTGGGTAGGTGAGGGGGGGCCGCCTTTGTCCTTGCCCCTTCTGGAACAGTCCACAGCGTAGGCCCTGGTGGAGGATACCCCAAGCCTGTTCTGGCTGCTGGGAGGCCTGTGCTCAGAACTGACCCACGGCCACTGCATGGCCACCACTCAGAGCTCTGCTGTGTGTGCGCTCTGCCTCCCACAGCCCAAACTGACTGGGCTCACCCCTCCCTCCAGCGCTGCCACCTGTGGCCTGTTACCCTCTCCATGAGCCCAACCCCCCGAGCATCATGTGCACCCACTCGGTCCTCCGCCCCCTTCTTTGTCCCATACACTTCACGCAACTGCCTGTGGTTTGCAGCCCTCCCTCCTCAGCCCTCCCACCTGCTCATGTTGCTAAGGACTCCCCAGTATTTCACAGCCTGTATTTCAGACAGCTGTCCACCTGCTCATGTCACTAAGGACCCCTCAGGTATTTCACAGTCTCTATTCCAGACAGCTGTAAGGTTTTCTGTTCTGTTGTTACAGTGTTGAAATCTCCGTGTGAAAAGCTGATCAGCAAAGGAAGTCTGTCCCTGGGCAGTTCTGCTTCCCTTCCGCCACAGCCGGGAAGCCGGGACGGCCTGCCTGCACTCAACACCAAGATCCTGTACCCAAGTGAGTGGCGGCCAGCAGGAGGGACTGGTGGGGGCCCTAGCACAATGCTGGGCCTGTCGCTGTGCTGGGCGCTGGGTCTGTCAAACTGAAAGAGATGGGGTTGCTGCTCTTGGAAAGTTTACAGGTCCCTGAGAAAGATAGGTGGAATTTAAAAATTTACACAACTGTGTGAAAAGTGCTGCTTTTTTTAAAAAAAAACAAAAGCCAATTAGTACCCAGATAACCACCCAAGGAGCCCAGGAAGACGTCATTGAGAAGGTGATGCTTGAGTCAGATTTTGAAGAATAAAGGAATTAGATTTCTGAGTGGAAAAGGGAGGTGGCCGGCCTGATGAGGGAACCCGAGGGACCGTCCCATGCTTCTAGCGTGATTGCAGGAGGTGCAGGGAGGGTGAGGTCCTGGCTGCCTGGAGCATTCCTTGATGTTCATTTCTTATGAAGGCAACCTTATAAAGCCTTAAGCCTCAACTCTCAGAGATCATTTTGGTGGAGTGGCTTACATTTGATGAGAACATGAAAACTGACTCTATAAGCATTTTTTTTTTTTTTTTTTTTAAAAAAAAAAGAGGTTCTCTCTCTGTTGCCCAGGCTGGAGTGCAGTGGTGTGGTCATGGCACACTGCATCTTGACCTCCTGGACTCAAGTGATCTTCCCCACTCAGCCTCCCAAATAGCTGGGACTACAGGCACACACCACCACACCCGGCCTTAGAAGCCGTTTTTTAATGTGTTTTGTAGGTGTTGGTTTCTGCCACCCAGTGTGGTTTTTTTGTTCGAGTGATTTTTGACCTAAGACTATTGGCGAAATTTGGACATGGTTATACATAATTTTAGAAACATTTAATTATGATAATATTCTGCAGAATACCGGTCCACCAGCTTCAGACACACGGGCTTCTCTTAAGTCTGTAGCTCCTGACCAGCACACCTCTTTCTTATATCTCCTTTACAGATGTCCGGGCTGGAATGTCTGGTTCCTTACCCGGTGGCTCCGTCATCAGTCGCCTGTTAATTAATGCTGATCCCTTTAACTCTGAACCAGAAACCCTGTGAGTATGAGGGATAAACCAAGTGGGTGTATTGTTACATGGCTGCTAGTGCATAGAAAGCAGATCTCAGGGTTAACTAGAGAAATCGGTGGTAGCTGATAAGGAAGGCTGAGAAGTCGTGGAGATTCCACTTAAGGAGTGGACCTGGAAACCACTACTGCACATCTGCAGAGGCAAAGCGCACGCCTCCCACCTCCTTCCCAAGGTCCCACAGTGCTTGCTCGATGTCCCCTGAGCCTGCGTGCCCTTCCGAGGCTTTTCACAGGCTCAGCTGCTCCTGCCGGGAGCTGCCCTTGTGCTGCTCTTCGTGTTCACTCTCCCATGACCTTGGCTGGACCTCACTGACTTCTGCTTACAGCCTGCCATCTTCCTCTTGCCATCCCTCCCCCTGCTTTCCTCTAAAACCTGCTCTCCTTGTTGGTGACACAGAACAATAGACTCTGGGCTGGAGGGTCCTCTGTGTGCCCCCTTCGTGTCTCCGAGCACCCTAGGGAGACACCGGCCTGTGCTGAGGCTCGTAAGGGCTGCTTGTGTGCCTGCGTGCTGACACTGCTACTCCATTGGGGACAAGGCCTTCTTCCTCTGCTGGCCTGTAAGGCAGTGAAGACATGTGTATAACAGTTTAATGGAGTCTTCCTAGGTATTGGAGACCATTGTGGAGACAAGTGGTGTTTTGAAAACCTGTTTTTCTAGACTCATCTTTCTGCTGGCTGATTGCAGGTTCTGGGCAGCTGATGGCAGTTGGTTAAACACGGCCAGCCATTTTTCTGGAGTGGTCAGGGGCAGTGACAGGAAGAAATGTGTGGTTCACAGAGGCTCTGGGTTTGGGAAAGTGGACCCCTAGATTCCAGGTGCTGGCCTGGTGCAACACTAAAGTGTCCCTGTTCCTGGCCTGGTTTACTCCTCCCCTGGGGCTGCCTGGGGCTCCAGTTCTCAGCCCTCCTGAGGCTGTTTTCCTTGGGGAGGCCAGAGCTGCAGTCCTACAGTGAGCACTGTCCCTAGGGGCCCCTGAACTGGATATCTCCTTTGTCTACTTCATCTGAGACTGTGGAACTTCCACCTCTGTTGCTAAGCTGGGTGGTCTTATCTCTTCTCTTCACCTGGGGAGACAAAGCTGTGGTTTGCTGCCTTCCTGCCGTGGTGTGTGCCTGGGCCGTATTGTGTAGGCCCCATTGCAGCTGGGCCTGAGCAGGCCCCGGCACCCTATCATCTCCCACTGCCCCGGCCACTGCTGCCCCTCCTGCTCCAGGCCCCTGAGCCCAGTCTCTCTGCTGCCTTCCCTCATCTCTTTGCCCTGTTTCTCTCCGTTGGATCTCTCTCTTTTCCCAGGACCTATACATGCTGGCCAGGCACGTGGTCTTCTGCCTGGTAAACAGTTTTGTCCCAGAGCTTTGCTCTGGCTCAGCTGTCGGGCACTTGAATTAGATGGATCATAAATACACTGACACGTGCTGGTTGCTCTCAGATCCGGCGGCACTGGCTCAGTAAGCGAAAGTGTGTCAGAATTCTGGCCTGAGCAATGTTCCCAGGCCCATCCACCCATTGAGTTTCTTTGGAAACTTCCAGAACATCCTCTTCTCCTGGCTGTAGCCTCTGGGTGGAGGAACAGGGTTTCTTCCCTTCATCCACCTGCCCTGGGGGGGAGCCCCAGTGTGACCCTGGGGCTGGGGAGGGTGAAGGCCAGGCTGAGCTTTCCCAGCAGCTGGGGGAGCTGCAGGGGCAGGACTTCCCGCTGGGTGGGGACAAGAAACTTGAATGAGATGAGTGTCTTCTTGTCTGTCGCACATGGGGAAAGGGAAGCCTTGTTGCTGTGGGGCTGGCATGGATGTTTTCAAGTCATTTTCCTTTGTAATTTGGCGACAGCTTTGATTGTAACTAGGGATGTTTGAGAAATGTTTTGAGATCCAGAGTTGAAATGTGTGAGTTTCTGTGCCGTAAACATATCTTCAGGTTTGGTGCTGCTGGTGGAGTGTAAGATGGGCAGCTGCTGTGGGGAATAGTCCGGCAGCTCCACTGGAGGTTCAGCCCAGAGCTGCCGTGTGACCAGCAGGCGCAGAACTGCCGGGCCATGTGGGATTGAACTGAAAACATGTCCACGCTGGAAGCAGGGCTGTTGTAATTGATTTAAAACTCACCTTTGCAGAGAGTATTACACGGAGAAATGTGTCATGAACAACTATTTTGGCATCGGCCTGGATGCAAAGATATCCCTGGACTTTAATAACAAGCGCGATGAACACCCAGAGAAGTGCAGGTAGGTAACAGGCTCAGGGGCGTGGCTTCTCCTTCCAGACAGTAGCAGATTTCTGGATTCAGCAGGTTAAAGAACGTGCAGAATGCTAAGGCTGGGGGCAGAAGTAGAGCCCAGATTTCCTTGTCAGAAGCACGGGTGCTTTCAGAGATGGAAGGGAAGCACCTCTCGGGCCGGCCAGGTCAAGGGAAATTCAATATCAGAAAACCAGTGATGGTGGTCATTGGAATGGCTGCGTCTCTTAATGAGAGGCCTGAGTCCGTGATACTACAGAAAAGTGGCAGGTGTGCCAAGAAGTTATTGCACCTATAGCGTAAGTGCCCAGCATTGTTTGTTGGAGGGTCTGTGTGTTCATCGGCACCCCAGCTAGCCCTCCCCCATCACACCCGAGCCTGCCCACGAGGCCCTTGGGTCCGACCTCTGCAGGAAGATGGTGGCGTGCGAGCCCCAAGGGACATCACTGGGGATGCTCAGTTTTTTCCCCTAAAATTACTGGATACTCGGTCTTGATCTGAAGAGAGGATGGAGAAAAATGAGAAGGGTCCCTCTTCTCAAGCTTTTCTTCTTGGGCTGAAGTAGAATTCCCTCTTGTCTGTGAAACACAAGAAGTGAGGGAGAGATGTCTCCCGCCCCACCCCACAGTAGTAACCGGAGAGACCGTTCAGCTTTGACACGATTAGAACTCGGGCGAGGGAGAAATGGGTGTGGGGGTTGGCGGTGTTTGTGCAGAGAATAGCCCTTGACCCAGCAGCTGGGAGACCCCTGCTGGATTCTTCATCCGCTGAGTCAGGATGGGCTTGAATGAACCAAGCCACGTGGTCCCATGTGGCCTCATCCTCCTCATGGTGTCACTGCCACCTTGAGGGGAGCCATGGTGACACCTGAGGGGCCAGCTTTAGTCATTGCTCACGTTATATGTAGTTGGAAGTTTCTAGGAAAACAAAAGCATCAGAACTCAAAGAACTTTTGAACCCTGAGGCTGTTACGTGCAGGAGAAAATGGCTCAGGGGCCCCAGGGACATACCCCTGTACAGCACAGGATGGTGACATCAGATCATTTAAAAATCCCTATTAGTCCAAAAATCCCTGGGAAAAGTATTAAAATACACATACTTTAGCAGGGTGAAATAAGTAGTTGAGGAACAGGGGCATGCATAATACATTTCTAGAGCCTTGGAACCCTGGTCAAACCTCTCTTTAGTTTGTATTGAGAGCTTTGAAAAGTTCTCCTGAGAAAAATTCCACTTCTACAAATGTCATTGGAAATTTCTACAGAAGTCACTGGAAATGTTGGTTGAAGTAGGTACGAAGGGGCTCCTAGTGTGTCGTTTACAGAGCTTGGGCATGGGGCGAAGGAGTGTAGTCAAGGGGATTGGTTTGATAAGCTGTGGTAGAGCAGTGCCGGCTGAGGATGGCCACGTCTGCAGAGAGCGTGTGGCGACAGAGGAAGTGTTGCTGGCGTAGGGTAAAGTGGACCAAGTAGGTGGTGAAACCATAAACAAGTTACTGCAACTGGAAATAAATATGCAAAGAAGACTGAGGAAATCCACAGCAGCACTGGGCATTTGTCATTAGCACACGTGGAGGGTGCATACAGGTGCTGGATTATGCATGGAGGATTATGAGGAGTGCCTTCTCTTTGGTGCTTTTCTATATTTTCTAATTTTTCTATGGTAAGCATAATTTTTTAGGCAGAAAAAAAATCAGGATGTGAAGTTTTTTTAATAGAGTTCTATAATGTTTTGACTTTATTTATTTACCTTTCAGGGTATGGTTACTTCCTTGGCAAAATGTTACTATTTAGCAAAATTTCCCATTGGTAAACATATCTCTTTATGCATATCTGCAAAAACAAAAATGTGTCCTTCAGTTGTTACTGCTGTAAATAATTGCTAAATGTAGCTGATTTGTGGGTCAGATGCCATTCCCAGCTTTCACAGAAATGACTCTGGTTAACTGTACGAAGAAAGCCCAGACCCATGGCAAGTCTTTGCTTCTCTTTCTAGGAGCCGAACCAAGAACATGATGTGGTATGGAGTTCTTGGAACCAAAGAGTTGCTGCACAGAACCTACAAGAACCTGGAACAGAAGGTCTTGCTGGAGGTGAGTGGGAGGGTCCTTGTCACCTGCAGGCCGGCCTCCATCCATCAGCAGACTGCCAGGCCTGTCGCTTCTCCTGTTGACCATTTCCTCCATGCACAGGGACTTGCCTGGAGATGCCCTGGCCACCGCTGTGCTCCCGAGCCCCTGGCGGTGGGAAGCTGGTAGAGAAGGAGCAGCTGACTCATGCCTTTCTCTTTTCTTTTGTTCTGTGTCTTTGCTGCTCAGTGTGACGGGCGACCCATCCCACTCCCCAGTCTTCAGGGAATTGCTGTCCTTAACATTCCCAGCTATGCCGGAGGAACCAACTTCTGGGGGGGAACCAAGGAAGATGATGTATGTATGGGGTGTGGGCGGGTGGGCCTGAGCTGAGTGGGGAAGAGCTGTCCGAGAGCAGGGAGGTGTTCTGCTATGGCTGCGGTGGATCCAGCCCTTCCCTTGTGCCAGCAGTGGGGCTGCCATGGAGAACAAGATAGACAGGGTCCCCCACCCAGCTCATCATCTAGAGGGCTGAGCAGAGCAGATGTGTCAGTGAAGGTGGTCAGTGAGGGTCTGTGGTCAGCAGATGTGGTCAGAGGGTATGATGTGGAAGGAGGGTCAGGGAAGGTGTCTGGGAGGCCAAGATCTGAAGGATGACTTGGAGTTGGCCAAGTTAGGTGGGCAGAGGAGAAGGGGAGGCTCTTCCAGGCAGAGAGAATTGCATAGATGAAGGCTCAGAGTCAAGACAGGGCAGGCACATCTAGGATGTGGGAGAGGTGCCCTGACTGCAGCGGGCATCAGGAGTGTGGAGAGAGAGGAGAGGTCTGCAGGGCTTGGGTCACATTGGGCCGTGTGAGCCGGGGAAGAAGTTTGGAATTTGTATTAAGAACTGTGGGAAGGTGTTCATAGGTTTAAACCTGGTTTAAACCTTCCTTTGTACGTACTAGCGAATAGAAATATTCAGCGCTTCCTGCGCACGTGGTGTGTGCTGTCCCCAGTCCTGGCACTCTGCAGTGTTAACTCACTCGGCCCTACTGATGGCCCTGGAGGAGCGTGCCATTAGTTTCCCCATTTTACATATGAGGAAATGGGGGAGAGAGAGAGATTCGGTAACTTCGCCAGGGTTGGAGCTGGGATTTGGACCCAGGCAGCTGGTTTCAGGGCCTGCAACATGAGGCCCCTCAGGAGTGCGGTTACCTGGTAACTTCCCGCCAGCTGGGAGGGGCTGACCCCGAGAGGGAGGGAGCGAGGGTAGGGGTGGCCTGTGCGGGGATGTGTGGAGTGGTGGTCAGCTCTAACGTGTCCCTTGCAGACTTTCACAGCTCCATCATTCGATGACAAGATTCTGGAGGTGGTCGCCGTGTTCGGCAGCATGCAGATGGCCGTCTCTCGAGTCATCAGGCTGCAGCATCATCGGATCGCCCAGGTAGTGGCCATGGTCCTGGGGTGCCTGGCCGGGAGTGTGCTAAATTCTCGGGCAGCGCTTGGAGACTGGGAGGGTGGGTGCTTTCCAGGGCCACGTGGCTGCCTCATGTCCTGTTCTGGACAGCTCGTGGCCCCACTTCCTGGGCCAGAGCCCTTTCCTCGTGCTATGCTTGACAGTTAAATTCTCAAGATAACTCTTTTTTTTCTTTCTTTCTTTTTTTTTTTTTTTTTGAGACAGAGTCTCACTGTGTTGCCCTGGCTGGGGTGCAGTGGTGCATTCTCGGCTCACTGCAACCTGCATCTCTCTGGTTCAAGTGATTCTCCTGCCTCAGCCTCCTGAGTAGGAGTAGCTGGGACTATAGGCACCCACCACCATTCCCAGCTAATTTTTGTATTTTTAGTAGAAGCGGGGTTTCACCATGTTGGCCAGGCTGGTCTCGAACTCCTGACCTCAAATGATCCACCTATCTCAGCCTCCCAAAGTGTTGGGATTACAGGCGTGAGCCACTGCACCCGGCCAAGATAACTCTTTCAAAATGTGTATCCCGCTTGAGCCCCAGCCTTGCCTGTCCCCTCTGAGGTGGAATGAGATAGAGCACACCCAGGGTGAACTCTGCCTGTGTCTGCGGCTTTCAAAGCTGCAGCTGGAGGTGGGGACGGAGCCCATGGCTCTGGTGTGGGGTGTGGGGGGATTTCCATGGGGCCCTTGATCACGGTTCTGAGGCCCAGTGGTGAAGGGCTGGGAGTGCCCCCATGGCTTATTTCTGACAGCAGTGATGGGCTGATGGGGCAGGACTCTGTGCCCAGGCATAGGCACTGGGGCGGGGGAGGGTGCTGATGCCACCCACTGGCTGAACCCCAGCCTGCGACTGTCTGGTCTCTTCCAGCACTCTGTCTACCCTTAGCTGTAGGCTGCTTGAAGTTCACAATTTTCACTCTTTGGCAATGTTTGTTGTTGAAAAAGAGGAATAGGATGATGTTGGATGGCTCATCGTCATCCGTGATGCCATCTGCTCTTTTCTGGGGGTGTTTTCACGTGGCAGGGGCCCAGTGGCTGCTGGGAGCTACGACACCCCTGCCCCTGGGTTCTGACACCTGTTGTCTCAGCACCAAGGTCTCCTGCACTGACTGCTCGGTGAGGGGACGGGGCAGGATGGGGCGGGACAGTGGGAGAACAGACCCTTGGCTCGGTGACACAACAGCAGAAGGCTAGCTGCAGGCGGAGTGCCATCCCAGAGGCGGAGGTGGGGTGTCCTGCAAGGCAGGGACGCGTGTGTGGAGCAGGAAGGTCGTGGTGGTGCCGACAGCACTTTAAAACCCCTGGGGGTTTTGGCTCAGCACGAGTAATGGCTATGATGTCTGCTCAGTGTCGCACAGTGAAGATCTCCATCCTTGGGGATGAGGGCGTGCCTGTGCAGGTGGACGGAGAGGCCTGGGTCCAGCCGCCAGGGTACATTCGGATTGTCCACAAGAACCGGGCACAGACACTGACCAGAGACAGGGTAAGAGCGGCCACCCGCGGTACCCGGGTGGGGTCCAGGGCTCACCTGCAGGCGCTTGTGTGCACTGTTAAGAGCTGGAGCTTTTTGTGTTTTGTTCTAGGATTTTTTTTTTTAAGACACAACGATTGAACTAATAGGGCAGTAATTTCTAGGACCATCTCCTTCCCCTAATGTTTAAGAAAAAAAAAAATCCCATTTGTCCCTTTCCTAGTTGTGATCTCATTGGTGTCCCCATAGTGTCTGTGGCGGTTAGACGCATGCTTCAGGGCAGCAGGTGTAATCGGGCTCTCGGGTCCATAGGCATTTGAGAGCACCCTGAAGTCCTGGGAAGACAAGCAGAAGTGTGAGCTGCCCCGCCCTCCATCCTGTGCCCTGCACCCGGAGATGCTGTCCGAGGAGGAGGCCACCCAGATGGACCAGTTTGGGCAGGCGGCGGGGGTCCTCATTCACAGGTGGGCTCCTGCCCCTCTGCGTTGCCCATGAGCCCCCCCGGGGTCCCCAGACTGCGCTCTTCCAGGGCCCCCGGGGCGTAGAGCTGCTGCTCCTGATTTTTGCGGGGTCTGCATTACCCATGAGGGCCGAGCCCGTTTCCGTGTGCCCTCAGCTCTGGCTCATTTCCCTAACGGTCTTTCAGAACTCACCTGGAGTTTACTTGGCTGGATCTTAAAACCCACTGTGATTTTCAGGGCCACTCATTTAAAACCTGCCCTGGCTCAGCCTGGCGTGGTGGCTCACGCCTGTAATCCCAGCACTTTGGGAGGCCGAGGTGGGCGGATCACGAGGTCAGGAGATCGAGACCGTTCTGGCTAACATGGTGAAACCCTGTCTCTACTAAAAATACAAAAAAATTAGCCAGGCGTAGTGGCGGGCACCTGTAGTCCCAGCTACTCGGGAGGCTCAAGCAACAGAATTGGTTGAACCCGAGACGCAGAGGTTACAGTGAGCCGAGATCGTGCCACTGCACTCCAACTTGGGTGACAGAGCGAGACTCCGTCTCAAAAAAAACCAAAAAAACCCTGCCCTGACTCCCAAGGGCAGCCGCTGACAGCCTCCTTCACTTTGCCCTCATTTTACCCTGAGAACAGGCTTGCTCTTTGTTTTCAAGTTTACTTAAAAAAAAAAAAAAAAAAAAAAAAAAGACAACTGCTAGGGGCATTTCCTCTCACCTGCCTTCTAGAAATGCCCCTGGAGCCACTGTGTCTGTCCCTTGTGGCCGGTGGTCAGCATTGTCTGCTGTCCCTGCTTCTCGCCTGCCCTGTGCGGGTGCCGCTTGTGAGCCCCTCGCCCCTCCAGCTGGCACCTGTGGTTCTTCACCGGTACAGGGCCTTCCTGCCTGCATTCTCCCCGTGGCCGCACGCTGGCTGGTGCCCTGGTGTCCCTTTCTTGTTTCCTCCGGGCTCCCTCTTCTCCTGGCTGTGGATGGGTGCACCCGTCGGTTCTGTGCCCGGCGTGCTGTGTGCCCTTCCAGGCAGCCTGCCCAGCCCTGGCGTGCAGATGGATCATCTGTGCCAGCCTCCAGCTCTTGTTGAGCAGGTGGTCGCTGTCCCAGTCATTGCCAACGTTCCTCGCTCTGCACTTCCATACCGGCTGCAGTCCTTGCTGGCGCCGCATTCTCTGCCCCAGGAGTTGGTGCCACTGCGGCCCCTGTCCTCATCTCTCTCCCGCCCCACCCAGATCAGTGATGGGGCTGGAGGACTTCAGTTCAGCTAATTCCTTGCTATGCAGTAGGCTTCTGGTGGCCTCCCCTGGAAGGCCATTACCCTGTCCCCTCAAAGCCCATGGTGGCCCCTGTGGCCTGCCTGGAAGGTGCACTTGCACAGCACTGCAGGAAGCTGCTGGCAGTGGCCTATTTCCACAGGGTCAGGACAGGTTGGCCCCACTGCCTCTGCTTGCACTGCTCCTATAATCTCTGTCCTCCCATCTCACCTGCCTGAGCCACGTCTCCGCCTCCCTGAGACCTGGTGTGACTTGTGCTTTCACCGTCTTCCCCGTAAAGGCTGCTGCCTGGGGTCTGGCTCAGAGCCCATCACTACACCAGGATTGTCCTCTTCAGATGAGGGTCCTTTTGTCCCCAGGGACAGACCGGCCAGCTACAGGTTCCAGCAAGGCTGTGGGCATCTGGGGATTGTGCCTTATTGTAGCAGTCTCTGCAGTGGGCCTGTGCACACTGCTGCTTGCCCACTGACCGTTTTATAGCTTGGAAGCCTCATTTTGTACATTTCTCTCCCTGGAAAATCTTGAATTTTGATATCAGATGACTCCTGTAAGCCCTCCCATTTGCTGTTGGTCGTCCTGTGCCCAAGCTTGTGACTGAACGGTCGCTGGGCTGAGCCACGATCCCTGTGGTCCTGCTGGGCCTGCCCTCCGCATCAGCCCTCCGGGTGGTAGCTGGGCTGTGTTCAGATGAGTATTGTGAAAGGCTGCCCTTCCATTTGGCCTGACATCTGCCCGTGCTTCTCTTCCTCTCTAGTATCCGAGAAATAGCTCAGTCTCATCGGGACATGGAGCAGGAACTGGCCCACGCCGTCAATGCCAGCTCCAAGTCGATGGACCGGGTGTATGGCAAGCCCAGAACCACAGAGGTAGCTATTCTGGCCTTTTCAGTCTTGGCTTCTCCTCAGCGTCTGCAGCCCTTGGCCCTCCCCATGCATGTTTGCCTTGGTTTCTCCTAGGGGCTGAACTGCAGCTTTGTCCTGGAAATGGTGAATAACTTCAGAGCTCTGCGCAGTGAGACGGAGCTGCTGCTGTCTGGGAAGATGGCCCTGGTAAGCTGGTGCCCCGGGAACAGCAGGGCTTGGGCTGTGTGTGAAACCACTGCTATCGCCAGGTTGCTGGGAATAGAGGGCAGCACACCTTAGTCCAGAGTTCCTGGCCTTAAGGAAGGGGCCTCAGAGGTCATTTGGTCTGTCGTGCGGCTGGTGCCCACCCCTGCTGGCAACCCTTCAGTCAAGTTGTCTCAAGCACGCAAGAAGCGCTTGCAGCAGGAACACCTTTGTCATAGTGGACACAAGATGCTTTTCTGGACACAAGAAACCTATACTGCAGAGTCCTGCTCCTGCCGAGAGCTGGTCACACTCTCAGGCACCTTGCACGCTCAGCCCTGCAAAACCGGCTGATATGTCAGCCCTGGGGCAGCCACGGGGCTGTTACTGAATCACAGCGGCTAGAACAGGGAGAGGCCTCAGAGAAGAACTGGCCAGCCTTGTGGTTTTAAAGATGAAGAGGAGGAATGGGTTTGCTAAATATTCGACAACCGGAGAACCACCCCAGGTGTGGTTTCCCAGCCCTCAACTCCTCACTCCACGAATCTCTTCATCCACAGAAATCATCATTCCACGCATCTCCTCACTCCACACGTCTCCCCACTCCACATGTCTCCCCACTCCGGCCATCTCCTCACTCCACGCATCTCCTCGCTCCACGCATCTCCTCACTCCACACCTCCCTCCACGCACCTTCGCACTCCACGCACCTCCTCACTCCACGCACCTCCTCACTCCACGCACCTCCTCACTCCACGCATCTCCCCACTCCACCCATCTCCCCACCCCACCCATCTCCCCACCCCACGCATCTCCCCACCCCGCGCATCTCCCCACTCCGCGCATCTCCCCACTCCGCGCATCTCCCCTCTCCGCGCATCTCCCCACTCCACACGCCACCTCACTCCACACACCTCCTCACTCTACACACCTCCCCACTCCACACATCTCCCCACTCCACCCATCTCACTCCACGCATCTCCTCACTCCACACATCTCCACACTCCACACATCTCCCCACTCCACACATCTCCCCACTCCACACATCTGACTCCACACATCTCCACTCCACACATCTCCACACTCCACTCATCTCCTCACTCCACACACTTAACTCCACACATGTCCCCACTACACACATGTCCCCACTCTACACATCTCCTCACTCCACACAGCTCACTCCACGCATCTCCTCACTCCACACATATCCACATATCTCCTCACTCCACACATCTCACTCCACACATCTTCTCACTCCACACATCTCCTCACTCCACACATCCCCCCACTCCACACATCTCCTCACTCCACACATCTCCTCACTCCCCACATCTCCCCACTCCACACATCTCCTCCCTCCACACATCTCCTCACTCCACACATCCCCCCACTCCTCACATCTCCTCACTCCACACATCTCCCTACTCCAAACATCTCCTCACTTCACACATCTCCACACATCTCACTCCACACATCTCCTCACTCCACACATCTCCTCACTCCACACATCTCCTCACATTCCTCACTCCACACATCTCCTCACTCCACACACTTAACTGCACACATGTCCCCACTGCACACATGTCCCCACTCTACACATCTCCTCACTCCAAACAGCTCACTCCACGCATCTCCTCATTCAACACATATCCATACATCTCCTCACTCCATACATCTCCTCACATCTTCACACTCCACACATCTCCCTACTCCACACATCTCCCCTGTCCGCACGTCTCCCCACTCCGCACGTCTCCCCACTCCACACGTCTCCCCACTCAGCACATCTCACTCCACACATCTCCTCACCCCATACATCTTCTCACCCCATCCATTTCCTCATATCTCCACACTCCACACATCTCACTCCACACATCTCCTCATTCCATACGTCTCCTCACTCCACACATCTCCTCACTCCACACATCTCCCCACTCCACGCATCTCATCACTCCATGCATGTCCTCACTCCACACGTCACTCCATGGATCTCCTCACTCCACAGAAACCTCACTCTACGGCTCTCTTGTTGGACGCTTCCTGTCATCCCACACGTCCCGTGGTCACATGCGTCTCCTCAGTGCACACCTCGTGCTGCCTCCTGCAAGGCACGACTGCTGACTTTGCCTCCTACAGCATTTCCACTGCTTGGCACAGGTGAATGACTCTGACCTCCTTGCTGACAGAGGGACACAAGCAGGTCATGTGTCAGCCCTGCTGTATGTGAATTCATCATTGACCGATGGACAGTTTTATTCTCTCACCAGCACTATTTAGAAAGTGAGGTTCTGGGTTTGGTTCCTTCTCGAATGCTCTGGGACTTCATTTCTGGAAAGTGAGCTCCCTGATCAGAGCAGAGGCCCGGGGCGGGCCTCACCCGCTGGGCCTCATGCTGATCAGCAGCGCACACTCTCCATATTTCCCTCCTTCCCTCCGCCCGGAGCAGCAGCTGGATCCGCCGCAGAAGGAGCAGCTGGGGAGTGCTCTTACCGAGATGGACCGACAGCTCAGGAGGCTGGCAGACACCCCCTGGCTCTGCCAGTCTGCAGAGCCCGGCGATGAAGAGGTATGTGGCTCATGGGGCCATGCCTGGGTCCCCCGGACATGGTGGCTCTTGCCTGCAGTGCCTGTGTTCCTTGTGGCCTGTGTGGCTCTGAGATCAAGAGGGTGTCGCTCTGGCAGCCCCTGAGGGGCCTTCTCCAGACTTCGCTATTAAAATGCTCTTTAAGGCAGGGAGGGACAGCAGGTAGGAAGGAGTTCGGGGCTGGGATTAAGAGTGCCTCTTGAGGACCAGGGACCTGTTGTCCTCTGAAACAGAACTGCAGGGCTTCCTGGACAGTGGGTAGAAAGAAGGCTGAGCCCAGCCCCACAGCCTCCACCGAGGGTGGAGATGCATCATGGGATAAATGGCAGCTTTTTGGGATCTTGCTGTGGACAGGGCGCAGTTGGTGTGCACCACTCCCCACTCACACACTCTTCCTGTGTGAACAGAAAGACTCCAGCTCGTCGCAGGTCTGGGAAGGACCCGAGGACCCAGGGCATAGCGGACCCTGGGGTGGAGTCACGTTCTTCTGCAGGGAGCGCTGGCTGAAGGAGCCCTGGAGAGGGTCGTGTCTGGACAAGGGCAAACCCCAGCCTGTCTCTTGGCTTCCCCCCTTCAGAGATAGAACACAAAGGGGCCATGAGGAAAGCTCATCTTGGGCAATACAGTTGCAGAAGGCAAATAACTATAAGATGCCAAACCTGGGCACCCCTGCCTAGTGGGGTTTGTGAGGACTGTGGGCAACAGTAAGGTGAGGGGACAGAAGTGGGCAGCTGCACAACAGCACGCTCTTTCCAGGACCCTGGGGCGTTTTTTGACGCATGCAGGCCCTTCATGGGGAAGTGACTCAGGCCCTCCAGCCGATGGATGAGACTCTGCAGCTTCTCATTGAGGGCACTTGGGTATAAAAGGACAGGGCAAGCTCCTCCAAATCCATTAAATAATTCATTGTAAAGGTGATAAAAAATTTTACCCAATATTACAAAAATCATAATACATAACGATTCAACAGATGTAACAGTGACATAGCCCTCTAATACCAGATTAAATTAAGGCCAGTAAAGTGGGCAGTGAGGTGAGAGGCTGTGAAGAGGACATGGACGGGGGAAGGAAAGCATGTTAAATTCCTCCTCTTACAGTGGGAGGACGCTACAAACAACATTCTTGACTTTCCTACTTGGAGAAATACAGAGTCAATAATGTTTTCAGGGTCAAGAGTGGTGGCTCGCACCTGTAATCGCAGCACTTTGGAAGGCCAAGGTGGGAGGATCACATTAGACTAGGAGTTCAAGACCAGGCTCGGCAACATAGTGAGATCCTGTCTCTATTTTAAAAAAATGGTTTTTTTTTAACTTAAAGGTAATTTCTAATAAAGCTGAAAAGATTTGTATCTTCCAAATTGCTACCAAAGACAAAAATAAAATACAATTTATATTGTAAAAGAAAATAAAGGACCAGCAAGGGTATCACTAACAGCATGAAAATAAGATAACAGATAAATGACATGGCTTTCTCTTAAAAGCAAATTCTCAGGTTGTGTTTAAAAAGAAACCTAACCATATATTGCTCACAAGAGCCCTGTTTTTTTCCTCATACTCCTAATAAAAATTTATGATACAGAAAGATTAAAAATAAAGAAAACACCATAAAAAATCCAAAGTAACAATATAAAAATAAAATTGCATATCTAAGACAGTTACAACAGTCATGAAACTGTGCCAAATAATAAGCATCTAAATTAGCTACTCAAGAATATGTTTTTTATTTCCCTAACTTCATTTTACTATGCTCCAAGCAGCGTCTGTGTGTTACTAGTCCTTTGAAATGTATTGAGGTGAGACTTGTCTTATGGCCCAATAGGTGATTTTTGTAAATGTACCTTATATGCAGTTGTGTTTACATCAATAAGTTCCTACTGAAATTTTTTTTTTGTCTTCTTGATATATCAGTTAACTCTAATGCCATAATTGTAGATGTCTCAGTTTATCTTTGTGGTTATGTTTATTTTTGCTTCATGTATTTTGAGGCTATGTTATTGGGTACCCATAGGTTTTATCATTATCTAATGATCCTTTTATCTTTAGTAATTCTTTTTATCTTCAAGTCTACTTGCTTGCTATGTTTTTTTCATAGTTTTATTCAAGCTTTATTTGGAGTGTCTCTTACAAAGAGCGCATCGCAGAGTGAGGCAGTGTTACCTCCCTGCGTCCCTGGGAGTGCTCTGTGGAGAGGCCGCTGCTGCTGATGGCTGTCAAGAGCAGAGGCCAAGCTCCTATGTGGCTCTGCTGCTCACCCTTCCTCCGCTTTTGTGCCTCAGGGAGTGGATCGCAAGGAAAGAATGTAAAGTGCAGGAAGAGTTTTCGTTAGACAGATACTCGTAATACTAACAATCAAAGCCCAGCAATCCAACACTAGAAGATTGGCTAAAGAGGTTATTTTCATAATTTTCGTATAGATACTGATATTTATGATATTTTCAAAAAGTTTTTAAATCTCATGAGAAATGCACATGTAAAGTGAAGACAGTAGACTGTGATAAAAATAGACACTGTGATCACTTTGAAGCCACTTTAACAGTCACTAAAATCAACAGTAAATACAAGCATCAATAAGGGAGAGAAGCCGTTTCAGGAACAAGAGGTCTTTCCCAGCTCCCGCTCGTCTCAGCCCTGCCTGCCCTCCCAGCCTCTCTGGTGGAGATGGGCATGAGGCCGTGACCAGTTGCAGCCTGATTCTCAGTATTTCTCACTCTCCCCAACAGAGCGTGATGCTGGATCTTGCCAAGCGCAGTCGCAGTGGTAAATTCCGCCTCGTGACCAAGTTTAAAAAGGAGAAAAACAACAAGAACAAAGAAGCCCACAGTAGCCTGGCAGCCCCGGGTACCTGCTTCTCTCCCGTGTGTGTTTCTGGCCGTCCCTGCCTGCTGGCTCGGCCCCGTTCTCCTGGCCTCTGCTTTCTCCCTTGGCCTTGCGGCTCCTCCCTCTTGGTCCCCGTGCTGTAACCCCCGGTCCCATGGCCACACTAGTCTGTTCGTAGCTGCAGCCCTCCACCCCGCCTGCTTCCCCTCTGACCGTTGTCAGACCCGGCCCTAACGTGCTCTCTGGCTTTCTGCCTGCCCTGACTTGGGAGATTCGAGGTGGGGAGGAAGACAGCAGTGGTGACAAGACAAACGTGGAGACACAAAGCTCTGAACTCAGGCCGCGCTGGGGCATGCTCCGCCTGCTCCCTCCTGGGCTGCTGGCTCCTGATAAATCGATGCATTGGTCAAGGTTCCTGTGCTGGGAACCCCAGGCCACCAGAGATTGTGGGTGATGAAATCAATCGAATATGGTCCTAAAGGACATTGTTCCTTTGGGTCAGTAAATTGTAGCTAAACTCTCTGTCTGAAGGATCAGTCCTGAGTACCCAGGCCATATCCAGTGCTGTCAAGGGCTGGAGAGGCCTCCAAGCCTGGATATTGGGACTGGTGTTTGCCGCCAGGCAGGGCAGCTCCTGTGGGTTTTTCTTCTTTGCATGTTTGTCCAGAAATTGGGTTTCTGTTAATGATGGTGGCCCCGACTACGTGAAATTGGAATCTCTGCTTGTCTCCCTTCCTGCTATGGTCCAGAAGTGAAATTTAACCCTTTTAGAAGCTGGAGGAAAAGCTGGCTTTGGCCACAATCATGGGGACATTTCCCTCATATTTGGTGGTGGTAAATCCCTCCTGGGACACGGGGAAATGACCAGAGGCTGGTGGCCCACCTGGCAGGAACAGATGCCAGCTCTGCTGCAGCCGTTGCCCCCTGAGTTGGTGGCTCTCTGTTTCTGCACTGCTGGTGGGTGGTGCTGTTGGCTGGGTGATGGGTGCCGGCTGCCAGAGATGGCTCAGGTGCTGGCTGCTGGGCTATCTCGGGTGCTGGCTGCTGGGCTATCTCAGGTAGTGGCTGCTGGGCTGTCTTGGGTGCTGGCTGTTGGGGCGTCTCCTGTCCTGGCACTGGGCTCTCGGGTGCTGGGTGCCGGCCGCTGCCTACCTCGCACTGGGCTCTGGGCACTCACTGCACTCGTGCTTTTCCATCTCCGACAGTTCACCTCTGGGGGACAGAGGAGGTTGCTGCCTGGCTGGAGCACCTCAGTCTCTGTGAGTATAAGGACATCTTCACGCGGCACGACATCCGGGGCTCTGAGCTCCTGCACCTGGAGCGGAGGGACCTCAAGGTACTTCCATAGGCGTCTCCCTGGAACCTGCACTTGGGCTTGCACGCGGTTGCCTTCTCTTCCATCCTCTCCCCCGACCTGGCCACGTCTCAGCATCATGATTCTTCTCAGGCCTTTGTGTATACCTCAGGTGGGGGTGACTGTGGCCCTCACCCTAGGCAGTGATGGCTCCACCCACCACAGCCAGAGGAAGCCAGGAGCAGACATAATGGGGTTATCTTAGCCTAATCAGACAAGGACTGTCTTTGTGTTAAAAACCCGATGAGGGGACACAGCCCCCTGAAGCAGTCACACGCGACTGTCCCCATGCTGCTCCTGGGCGGGTGCCGCCACTCGTCTGCAGGGAGCATTGGGAGGTGGCGGTTGTGTGCCAGGCCTCGTCTATGCCAGGCATCACGCCACATCTTGCAGTGCCATGCCCCTGCCCAGGTTGGCCTCAAGGGGCCGCCCCTGGGTGTTGAGTCACTGGCCGAGTCTCGAGAGGGCAGATTGCCACTGTGGGTGTCCTGGACAGCAGCTCTCGTGAGGTCACTTGTCATCCACTTGCTTTCAGGCCTGTGTTTTGTCTTTGTCTTGGATTTGTCCTTGCTGATGGCAGTGACTAGAATGCAGGACGATGGGCCAGGCATCTGTATGGTGGTTATTTTTAAGCCGTTTCCATCCTGTTTTACCGTTTTTGTCATTTTCACTCTCATTTGTGTTCACAAGCCGAGTGGAAAGGGCTACTGTGGCAGGCCTGCTGTGGAGCCCTCTGGCTCCAGCTGTCTCCCCAGCATCCATGGTGGTGTCCCCTCTGTTGCAGGACCTGGGCGTGACCAAGGTGGGCCACATGAAGAGGATCCTGTGTGGCATCAAGGAACTGAGCCGCAGCGCTCCCGCCGCCGAGGCCTAGCCTCTGCCCTCTCAGCCTGCGGCCTCCACATCCCCGCCACCGAGGCCTAGCCTCCGCCCTCTCAGCCTGTGGTCTCTGCGCCTCCTGCCACTGAGGCCCTGGGCGGACGCTGCAGCCCGCCCCCTTCTCATGGTGCTACTTCCTCTGTCAGCTACAGAAAGCCTCCGTGACACCGTCCACCAGAGCTCTGGGGTCTCGAACATAACAACACAGCTACCTTTGAAACAACACCTTCTCCAGCTCAGAGTCACCTGGAGCACATGTGTTGCGGTTCTTCCCCGCCTGTGTTGTGGGCCAGGGAATCTAGCAGCGTTTGGCCTCCTGAGCACCCCTTGCCTGGCCACATGCTTGGATTGTCCCAGGGGCTCCTCTGCCTGTGTCCTTCTGTGGCCACACTGTGTGGCTTCGCCTCCTGGCCCCCGTCCGGTTCTGGGAAACGTGGCTGCGGCCTAGCAGCCTGCAGGAGCCCGTTTGTTGATGCAGCTTTTGTTGTTGAACAAAAATGATGCTCTTTCCTGGTTTGAAAGTAGCATGGATGTTTCCAGTCCTGTTGATTGTAATTTGACGTGAAAAGAAAAATTTCTCCTGCGTGAGCCAAGGCAGCGAGTGCTGTTTCCTAGGCGGGGAGCCCCTCACTGGGTGTCGCAGGGCCTGCGTTCCTCCCTCCTCCCTCCTCCCTCTCCCCCTCCCCCACTGTGGCCTGGGGACGCCTGCCCTTCTGTCTCCAGATGCTGTAGGCCTCAAGTTCAGCTTGGGGCTGTGAGTGAGACAGCTTGCCAGCTGCATCCCCACAGACAGAGGATGTGTGTCTACATGAGTTCAGTGTTCCTGTGTGGGAAATGCTTCCTGGCTCTGGGAAACTCTTTCTGTCCATTCTGTGGTTCCCAGGGAGCATGGCCCTGGTGGGCAGGTGTGGTTTGACCTCGTCACGCCATCCGGTGGCCTGGAGGCCAGAGGCTCTCCTGAGTATCTCTGCGCCTGCGGTGGCTTCTTGTCTCCTGCTGCCGGGCCTGATGTCGCTGGAGGTGCTGGCGGGGACTCTGATTTGATGGTCCGCACTGCTCCTGCCCTGCCTCCGTCCTGGCTTTGAACTAGCAGATGATGGTGCCAGAGGGCAGGGAGCTCACCTGGGGAGCGGGCTGTGCCCCGCAGGGGCAGTCTCCAGGTGGAGGACGCGCCTGGTCCTCCAGGGCACTGACTTTGCCCTTTTTTCTCCTTGATAGTTATGGCTCGCAGGGGCTCGTAAATATCTTGGGAAGAGGTTTCTGTAACCCCTGCCCTGGTGTGAGGAGGAAATGGCTCTGGCCTGGCTGCCTGGCTGTAGCTCCATGCCCCAAAGAGAAGGACAGTGTTGGGAGTGTCTGCCGGCGCCGCCCCACTCCTTTAGTCAGCGTCACGCCATCTGACATGCAGAAGCTGGGCTGCACCTGTGGGGGAGGGCATAGACGGGGCTGGCTCTGCGGCAGCCCTCGGTCCTGAGCAGGTGGCAGTGAACAGCGCTGGCCCATCTCTCACAGCCCCTCTGTCTCCTCTGCAGTGTGCCTAGATGGGCCCCTCCACGTGCCTTGGGGTGCTCCGCTTTCATGGTCCTTCTGGGCCAAGGCCCTTGGAGTGAGGAGGCTGAGCCAGGGCCTTGGGTTTCCCCAGTGCAGCCTCCTGTCCCTCCATGCGGCGTGTGGGGGTTTTGGATGAAAGACTCTCCCGTGCTCTGTTGGTGGACTTAGCTGCCTCCCTGGAGGTGATGTGGGTGGAAGGTGGTTGTGTGTCACCTTTTCCACCCGTGATTGTTTTCCCCAGAACATTTTAGATGGGGTCGGCAGAGGGAGAAATAAGCCAGCCATGGCAGTCGCTTGGTTTCCCAGGTGGAACGGGCTAACACAGGAGATGATGGGAGCCTGTCCTGCAGTCCCTGCATGACCACTGGCCCTGCTGACCTGGCAGTGTGGGCATCCTGGGGCTCTTAGGGTCCCAGAACAAGCCCCAGGCAAGCTGGAACTCGGGTGAGGAGGGGACATGAGGATAAACAGCCGACCGTGGCTTCAAGGACATCAGGGCCATCCCAAGTCCTCAGTGTCCTACTCCTGGCAAGGAGTTGGGTTTGGATCAAAAGTGTTTAAAATTAATATGTTGTCAGTGATTATAACAACACTGTTTACATAAAAACCATTTTTTCTAATTCTAACAAGTTAGAAGTGAGGAAGGAATGAACACGCATGTTTAGGAAACTGCCCTTTGGTGCTGGGCTGGTGTCCTGCACTGGGGTGTCGCTGCTGTCCGGGGGCTGCTCTGCTGCCCCGGCCCAGGTCCCCTTGTGGTGTTGCCAGACAGGCCTCACGGTCTGCTGTGCAGAGAGAGGCAGGAAAGATCCCTGAAGAGTCTTGGAGAAAAGGTTCTGTGCCCTCAGGTGGGGCTTACCCCCTCGTATTTATAATCTTAATTTATATAGTGACCACCGTGGAAACAAATGCCTCTTGTATTGTTATGTACATAGTCCATACCTGAGTGCTGTACATAAGTTGGTCTGTGTATAAATAAAACAAGCCTGTTTTTGATCTTCCATCGCCAGAGGCCTTGTCATCATTCCTTGTGCTTTGACATAAAGTGTTGGTTGCCAGAATCTTTCCAAACTGGATTCAGAATTGTATTTCACCTGCTCTGAAAATAGGTTGAGTTGGTGGTGGCTAAAAGGCAAAACAGAATGCCATTAGAATGCCGTTGTATTTTTTAGGGTGTGGGTTCTGTGATCTGTTGGACTAAAAATTCAGCAAGGAGAGAGGGGGTACTAGGCAGTGCTGAGACTCTCAGGTGTGATCACACAGCCTTGGCCCGGGAGACTGAGCCATTTTAATGAATATTTTAACCCTCTTAAATCTTTTCCATAGAACTGCAAACCTGAAGCTCTCGGACTTCTCTGCTTAGTCTTGGTACTTTTATTCCAAGGGAACTGTCTTAAGATCAAGGCCACTTGAATTGTTTTCCCCAGTTTCCTGGAAGGAGGGACGGGGACTGGGTTCATGGAAGACGCCCTTGGGCTGGTCGGGTACAGAAGGGCTGCATGTGCTCCGGGAGTGTTGGCTGCCTCCCTAGCAGCTCTTCCCCCCTCCTTCCATGCTAACAAATCCCAAATCCCCCTGTGTTTTTTTTCCTGGTGTGTTCTCTCTGGCCATTCAGGACCTCGGGCCTCACAGTTGCCGGATGGCCACCACAGCTCCAGGCGCCACACCACTGTAAGGTGTTTGGAGACAAATGGCTGCCTCTTTTATGGGTCACTCGCTCTTTTGTGTTTTGAAGATGTCTTGCTCTGCCTTCTGGGCTGGAGTACTGTGGCATAATCATAGATCACTGCAGCCTCCAACTCCTGGGCTCAAGTGATCCTCCCACCTCAGCCTCCCTAGTAGCTGAGAGCACAGATGCATGACAACACACCCAGCTAGTTTGTAAAATTTTTTGTAGAGACTGGGTCTTGCTACCTAAGCTGGTTTTGAACTCCTGGCTTTAAGCAATCCTGTGTGTCTCTTTTTAAGATAAAGGGAGACCTTTCTGAAGCTCTGGCTTCAGCTGGCCGCCTCTAATGTCTTGGCTAGAACTGCCTCACACACTCATGACTAAACCAATCAGTGCGAAGGGTACGAGCTATGACGGTGATGGGGATGCTGATGGCTGACACTTTATAATTTGTGCCAGGTGCTGATCTAAGTGCCTTGCACGTATGAACTCCTCTCATTCCCCTGACAGCTTTACATGGGGGGTTATCTGCATTTCACAGGCGAGGGACAGGCTCAGAGAGGGGACATAACTTGCCCCATGAGGCACAGCCAGCACATGGCTGACACGGGAGGCAGAGGGCGTATCTTTTTGACAGCCGTGCTCTGCTGTGTCCCAAGCCTCATAGCAAGCCCAGCCCACGTGACAGGTGAGGAAATTGGACCCAAGTGACAGGCATGCTTTCCAGCACAGCAGCCGGGGCGTCTCACTTGCTGGGGGCACCAGATGTTCGGGCAGGGGCAGACCTGGGGGGAGGCTGGTGTGTGCTCCGCCCGCCTCACTCCTGCGCTCGCATGGCCCATCTCACACGGGGCATGGCTCCCTTGTGTCCGAAAGCAGTGAGGAGGGAGTTTCTCACAGAGATGGCATCTGACAGTGGTGGGAGGCCAGACAGCGATCTGAAGTGGAGAGGGCTGCTCAGGTGTAGATGGCAAAATGGGACAGTAGAGTCGAGTGGAGAAAATGCAGCGGTCTATATTGTTTTTAAACTGATCCTCTTCAGAACTCCACCAGTTAGAAAAACAAACTGGGTGCTTGGTCCAGTAATGTTAACTGACCCCTGGATTTGTGGCCTCTGTTGTTTGCCAGAGCAGTTTTGCTGTGGTCCCTCCACTCCTTTGTGCCCTGGCTCCAGGTGGGCTCACACGCGTCCCTTGGCTGTAGGTTGCTGGACCCCACCCAGAGCTCTTAGATCTGGGCTAGGAGCGGGTGCAACTCGGAGTCGCCCCTCTGGGGTGGGGGCGGCGTGGCTGGGAGGGAGGTGCAACAGCCACACCAACACGAGGTGCTGCCATCTTTGAAGCACATGCGTGTGAAGGGCATGGGCACCTGGAAGCTCTGGGCAACGCACCTTCCCCTCTCCCCCGACTGTCATTCCATCCTGGAACCCACGCACATCACCCACTTAGAGCCCAGGGCTTTCACTGGCTTGTAGGAAGAGGCATTTGGTGGCTGCCTGGTGTGATGGAGCTGCTGGTGGCGTCTCAGCAGCTGGGGAGGTGCCTGCGGAGACAGAACCACCTCGGAGAGAAGCACACTGGGGCCTGGCAGAGGCACCACTGTGCCCTGAGCACTCGCCTGGCCCCGCCCCGGCCTGGTGTGAGCCCATTGGTGGGCTCTTGTTTCATGAACCGGGAGATTGCCATGTCTGCTCCTGCCACCCCGAGTTGGGGCAAGAACCTGCAGATGAAGGGCCCTGTCTGCCACTCTGCAGCCATTGCCACGGGGACCTGGACGCATGGCAGCGCACCTGCCGCGTGTGTGTGGGCGTGTGTGGTGGGGTGGGGGAGGGCAGAGGCTGGAGGGAGCTGGAAGCAGTCTCTCTTTACTTGGATATTGAGGTCACCGCTTCACTCTCCTCTCAAGTGCAGTGAATCTCCAGAATGTAAATGCACCCAGAATTCGTTGGTTATGGACTTTATTAAAGCCTAGTATGGCCGTGCTTTGGGTGGGTGCGTTATCCAGAATGAAGGATGGCCTGCAGGGTGAAGGGGCTGTGGTAAGTTGGCCCCTCACTGGTAAGTCTGTTCTGCAGCTAAACTCACATAGATGGCGCCAAAATGATTTGCAAGCTAATTCTTGCCCCTCCCTTTTTTTGGCTAGAAAAAGTCACTGTTGAATAAGTATGTTTTCTGCAATGCCACCACCATTACCTATTTCCATAGAAGGAAAATAAAACCAGATTACATCCAGTTTCTTCCAGTGCATTTTTTCCCATGAGTCTGAACTTTTTAAAACCAAAGCAAACTTCTGTTATTTCTAAAGCAGCACTGCTGCAGTATTTCTAAATAGAAACTCTGTTTATTTAGCATCTGAAGCAGGCTTGGGAAAAAGGGCCACAAAAGTTCCTTATTTTATTTATGTATTTATTTATTTGTTTATTTATTTGAGACGAAGTCTCGCTGTGTCGCCCAGGCTGGAGTGCAGTGGCATGATCTTGGCGCACTGCAACCTCCGCGTCCCAGGTTCAAACAATTGATTCTCGTGCCTCAGCCTCCCGAGTGACTGGGACTACAGGCGCCTGCCACCACGCCCAGATAATTTTTTGTACTTTTAGTAGAGACAGGGTTTCACCATGTCAGCCAGGCTGGTTTCACAATCCTGACCTCAAATGATCCACCTGCCTTGGCCTCCCAAAGTCCTGGGATTACAGGCGTGAGCCACTGAGCCCAGCCAAAAGTTCCTTTTTTTTTTTTTTTTTTTTTTGAGACGGAGCCTTACTCTGTCACCCAGGCTGGAGTGCAACAGTACGATCTCGGCTCACTGCAACCTCCAACTCCGGGGTTCAAGCAGTTCTCCTGCCTCAGCCTCCCAAGTAGCTGGGATTACAGGCACATGCTACCATGCCCAGCTTTTTTTTTTTGGTAGAGACGGGGTTTCTCCATGTTGGTCAGCCTGGTCTCGACCTCCTGACCTCAGGTGATCCACCAACTTCGACCTCCCAGAGTGCTGGGATTACAGGTGTTGAGCCACCGAGCCCAGCCAAAAGTTCCTCTCTTAAGCAAGCTGGACATGAAGTAGCCGGCAACCAAAAGAAGCTAAGGGCTACAACTTTAAAAAATGGTTTATTTCTCCTTTAACAAAATCATACAGCTTTCTCAATCCCCAAATTAAAAAAACAGAAAACAGGAAGAAAGGGAAGAAGGCAAAGGCCACACGCATAGGCTGGCCTGGTCACACGCACCTGCTGGACTTAAAGGCACATCAACCCACAGGCGTCTTTGGACTTGCAGAGATGTTCTGCGAGGCTTCTGGCCTCTCAAAGGCAAAGCTTTTCAGCGATTTCATTAGTTTCATTACGTTGAGATGAGATGAAGGGGGATGCTACGGACATATGTCAGAGCCACAGAAACAGAACAGCTTAAGAAGGGCTGGGCGCCCAGCTCCACTCACGACACTTGCAGCTCTGGTGTCATCAGAAGCCTCTATCTCCCTCTATAGACGCAGTCTACACGCAGTGTCAGTCTCCTGAGTGGGGTTAGAAGCCTCTATCTCCCTCTACAAAGACGCCGTCTACACCCAGGGTGAGTCTCCTGAGTGGGGTCAGTGTTTGGGAGTGGGAGGCAGCTTGCTCGTCAGAGTCCAGTCCTTACAGCACAGTGCTTCACAGAAACGCACAGACATCTATGGCAGATGCTCAGACACGTGTGTGGAAGCGACGCGGCTCCTGTCTGGTAGTGGTTTGGACCGTTGGGAGGAGGATGCGGGGCAGAGCGGGCCGCTGGCTCAGCGTCAGCTTGTTGGAAAAGGGTCACAGGCGGGGGAGCGCCTGACTCCAGCGGTGTCCTTCCTGCCCTCACACGTCAGTGCTGCTTCCCATCAGTGACGGGGCTGACAAGAAACCATGAGGCCCAGGTGACAAGCAGGCTCAGAACGTGTGACACCGTCTTTGGGATGCTGCTTTCCGCTAAGTTGCTGTCTGGGAAAGTCAACCATCTGTGTCCCAAATCAACTCAGTGACACAGGTGCTATTATTTCTCACAAATGCCAATTAAATCCTTTAAGATGAACAGAAACCTGGGTTGGATTAAGTGGAAAAACGCTTCCTTAGTTTACGTTTTTTCTCAGGTGTTTTCATTGAGTCTACTCAGGAACCCAGTCAGGCTGGCCAGGACACCTGGAACCTGGGCTATGCCAGGCCTGTCTGCCACAGCCCTGCCTGCCCCACTTCCACAAAGGAAGAGAGGATGAGGCGCTGTGGACGGCAGCAGCCGCAGTTCTCGGGATCCAAGGACATTCTCATCACAGAGCACCTAGGGGAGGCTGGGCCTGTGGGCTGATGCGCAGCGGCCGTCCTTGCTTAGCAGAGCGGCTCACCCTCGGAGGCCGCCCTGTCTGGTTCCTCCTCGTGGAAAGAGCTCACACTTTTCAGCATTGCAGTTTTAACTCAGACCAAAGGGCAGACATGGAGCATGTGGGGCCAGAACCAGTGGGGTAAATGAAGTCCTGAAAGCAGACCCCACTTCTGCTCAGCACCAACGCGGTGGCGCAGTGGCCTGAGACACTGTGAGAACCCGGTCAGGGCGAGCGGGAGTCATCTGAACGTGGAGGAAAGCGGCCAGGCTGACCACGCACACCTCCCACCGCAGTGACAGCATGCCACTGCCTCCGTGCCTGCGCTGCCTGCACACGTTGTGTATTTTCTGGTTAAAAGAAAAAAAAGCCAGCTGGGGCCAGGTGCTGTGAGAGCCCAGCACCTACTGGCAGCTGGATGGGTGGCGTCCAGGGCTGTGCCAACCCCCGAGGCTGCCATGTGTTGCAGAGCTAAGTGACTACGTGCACTGGCCAGGCCGCAGAGGAGCCGTCCCTGTGCTCAAAGGAAACAGAGGATTTGGGATTGGAGGCGCCAGGCTGCCAGTCCCCATGCCCAGGAAGCCCACGTTTGTGGCATCAGCCGGAGAGTTCATCAGGAGCGGAGCCGTGCGTGGCGGGGTTATCTGAAACTCCCCACGTGGATGGAGAGCGAAGTTTCTGGGGCTCGGGTCTGGGCAGGCGTCTCTGCACTGGAGAGGATGCAGCTGCTCCGTTCATGGAGGGCTTCTCGGCTGTGGAGACACAGAGACTGTCACTGACTCATGGATGCGGTGGGTGCCAGGGTGAGGGGTTCACAGAGACTCCAAAATGCACTCCAATTTTATAGGCCACAGGGATATGCATTTGCAATTGGACAGACAGATCTCAGCCACCTGCCAGAGGGCCTCGTTCTGCCCTGCCACCAGCCCTGTGCCAGGCCGGCAGCTGCCGTTCCCTGTTTGCCTTTGCGGCACGGCATGGTTCAGGCTCTGGGGCTTTCTGAATCTGCTCAGTGAAAATGCGTCACAGCTGAGAAACCTTCCTTTCCTTTTTAAATGGAAGAGTGACATCCGGAGTGCACACACACACGGCACACACACGGGAAACATACTGCTGCATGACTCATCACAATCACACATACCTGTGTGACACAACACAGAGGCTGCCTCTGCCCCTTCAGGCTTGTTCTGAGAGAAAGGCCACTCGGCATCCCACTCAAGAGACTGGCTTTTGCTGTGACCCCCTGGCCCATGGCACCGTGTGGCAGGTGCTCTGCGGCCGGGTGCTTTGGCCCAGCCTGATGTGTGTGTCCTGCCCACGCTGCACAGTCCCTGGCAGGAAGCCTCCACAGCCCACCCGCCATCCCACTGCTCAGCAGCCTTTCCTTCAATACGGCCAGAATCTGGCCTTGGTGAATGAAGCTGCCGTGTTATTTTTGGGGACATCCTGGTGGGCACATGTCCATGTTTTTGAGGAGTAGAAGGCCGGGTACCGGGAAATGCACAGGAGATGCAGCACGAGGTACTGTCCTGAGTTCCAAAGCATCTATGCCAATTCCACACCCACACACAGGGGATGAGAGCCCCAGTGACTCTGAGTCCTCGAACACATGGGTCTTTCCCGCTTTAGCGTTGCCGATGGGCGTGTGGCACTGTCTCGGGGTAGCTTGAATTTACATCTGTTTTATCATGAGTGAATGGCTGAGCATGTTTTTATATGTTGGCAAGCGAGCTGCAGTTCCTTTTCTATGAACTGTTCATATCCTCACCTCTATTTGTATTGGATTGGTTGTCTTTTTCTTATTTGCAGATAATGTTTATAGCCATACCCTCTGACCTAGCAATTCCACTTGCAGAAATCTGTCCTACAGATATATCCACATCTGTACTGCAAAATGGGGAATATACAAGGTTATTCACTGTGATGGTGACAGATTGGCGACAACCTGGAAGTGTGTGAGGTGGGCATATGTCACCTAAACCGTGGTCTACCCATGCATCAGGACAGCACGCTCCCACCATGAGACGGGGCAGCTGGGCACACACCGGTACAGGAAAACAGCAAGGCTACCAAGAAAGCTCTGGTCAAAAGAGAAGGGAAGCTCCTCTACCCCTATCCACAGGTCTCTGAAAGGACATGCAGGTGACCGTCACGCTGGCCCATCTGGGAGAGGCTGTGTACCTGGGGATGGGGGTGCAGAGATTTCTCAGTGAACCTCTTTGATGGCTTTTGAAAGCATGTGACTCTATTAACTCCAAAAAATAGATAAATGAAAAACAATATGGTAAGTGGTTCCATCACGGTGTTCAGAAGACGCCAGTGGTCTACTGTTGTGCAAACAGCACGCATGAGGCTTAAGATGAGGTTTTCAGTGACAGCAACACGAATCTTTAAAATGCGCTATCTCCAACGCCACAGATGAAAATGGAGATACCAGGGCCTGGGAAACTGTTGGATGTCTCCAAACAGCAGCCCTGGTGACAACTAAGGCTTTGACAGAGAGGATGTGTAGAGAAGTCTGACGAAGTCAGTGGCATCACATTTAAATGTGGAAAACAGGGCCAGGCGCGGTGGTTCAGGCCTGTAATCCCAGTACTTTGGGAGGCCAAGGCAGGTGGATCACAAGGTCAAGAGATCGAGACCATCCTGGCCAACATGGTGAAACCCCGTCTCTACTAAAAATACAAAAATTAGCTGGGCGTGGTGGTGCACGCCTGTAGTACCAGCTACTTGGGAGGCTGAGTCAGGAGGATCACTTGAACCTGGGAGGCAGAGGTTGAAGTGGGTCAAGATTGCGCCACTGCACTCTAGCCTGGTGACAAAGTGGGACTCTGTCTCAAAAAAAAAAATGTGGAAAACAATATTTTAGTGTCTATGTATTAGACACGTATAGAATTTTATGTGTGTGTGCGTGTCTGGCCTTTAAATAGGAAAACCCGAGCAGCCAGCGCTGCAGACCCGCTCCCATATCCCCAGGTCTCTGAGGGCACCAGGACCTGAGGGCTGCAGAGCTGCTAATGGGGGTGAGGCTGGGCACAGGTCCTTTGCCATCCTGGGGCTCCCGGGGCCCTTAGGGAGTCAGGAAAGGCCATGGGACAGTGCTGTCCGGAAAGCAGCCAGACCCCGGAGAGCAGAGAGGAAGAGGAAGGCCCCCAGGTCCAGGGGCTATGCTGCTTGCGGAGCTCACGCAGTCCCTACCCGCCGTCATCTTCACTCAGGGAGTCTCCTCCCTCGGCTTCCTGATTCTACTTCTACCTCCTAGAATCCACTCACCACAAAGCAGCCAGCGATCATGTCAACACGTCCCCCTTCATACCCTCCAGCAGCCTCTAATCACACTCGAACCCTCACCTCTGCCACGGTCACAAGGTCACGCCCGCCTGCCCTGCCACCTCCACCTGGGACCTCTCTTCCCCAGACACCCCCAGCGGCAGAGGGCATGCAGTCCCTGGCATATGGGCAGCCAAGATACTGAGGGGTGGGAGGAGAGGGGGATTAGGGTGAGCGGGGCCAGATCAAGCTCCTGCAGTCATTTGGGCAGGAAAAGAAAAGATGAAATCCACCAGGGCAGAAGCAGTCAGAACAGGATGAAAGGCAGATTTAGGAGAGACCCAGAGTCCCTGAGTCGGGGAGTGGGGGAAGATGAGGGTGCCTGGGGGCCTCTGGTGCGGCCTGCTTGGAGCTGATGCCATGGGCAGGTCCCAGGACTTGTGGTGGTGGTGAGCTGAGCAGCGGGAACTGAGCCTCACACCCCAGTTCTGGGTGTGCAGAGTGCAAGTTCCTGGGGGCTGTGTGTGGCCTGGAGGTCTGAAGAGAGCCGGCTGGGCACAGAACCTGTGGCTTGACCTGACTGCAAGCAGCACCTGCTTCCTCCAGTGGCAGTGAGCGCAGAGCCAGGCAAGGGCAGGCAGCGCCAGAGCCGGGAGGAGGGAGAGAGGGAAGGAGTCCTGAGCAGAGGTAGAAGACGGCCTGTGGCAGTGGAGTCCTGGTGGCCAGGGGTGAGGCAGTGTCCTGGAGGAAGCGGGGGTAGCAGCGCTGAAGCCACGGCAGCGTACCCTGGAGAAGTGGCCGGGCTCTTGGGAACCTTGGAGAGAGCGGGAGGAGGACAGGGAGCCCGCAGCAGGGCCGAGGTGGCGGCAGGATGGGGTGGTTCTGGAGACAGGAGGGCGTGGGAACCTGAAGGGAAAGCCAAGACCCAGGCAGAGGGCGAGGCTGCGTGTGGGGAGGAGGGAGGGTGACCATGTGACCGCGGATCGCAGGCTCCTCATCGCGCCTCTGCAGTCCACGCGGACTTCACCTGTTCCATAGAAAGCTCCAGGAGGAGGCACTCAAGGAGAGGAAAGAACTCAGGGGGCGGAGAAGGACCTGCCACACTGGCGTGCTTTGTGTGCACCCTGAATGAACAAGAGTTTCCGGTCCCTATCAGTTTCCAACCAGGAGTGAGTCAGAGAGGGCTCTGTCAGCTGCACGTCTGTGCAGACCCCAGCAATTACCTTTGCCTCCTCCCCAGGGCCCGTTGTTTCTGCTTTTCTTTTCCAATGTCATCTCTGATTGTACTGAAATCATCGTTGTCGTCAACCAGGAGATTCTACATTTCAAAAGAAGTAATGAGCAGTGTTTTCTCACATCTTTTTAGCCTATATTTAAAAGAGGCATGTTTAAAAAACTACCTATATTGACAAAAGGACAGATTCAAATTTACATAAACTAGGTGAATAACTGATTTTTAAAAAATCCTCTTGCTCGATGAAAACAAACTCGAGGGTGGCAAGAAGAGCTCCACAAGGGAAATTAATTTCCAGCCATCTGACCTTTCCCTTCAGCTCCAGAAGCTTCCACTGGGAGTGGCCACACAGGGGCACTTTAAAGGGCTACCAGGCAAGAACATGAAGCACAGAGATCATCCACATTGGCACACGGATCTCTCACTGCTGTGCCAGAAGCACTGCTGTTTGCTGTATAGACACTGTCAGTCTGTTCTCGCCTCTGTATTTCTATAGTCAGCCCCAGCTTCTGAGAGGCATGAACTTGGCTTTACTTCCTTGGCATCTCCTGCAAGCCTTCACCGCAGGGTTTCACAAACACAGGCTGCTCCATGGGTTCTCGTGACTGGGCAAGCCTCCTCCCTTTCCCAGGACTTGCAGGTCATTTTCCACACGCATGTTATTTCCATAAATGCTGCCCACAGGGAGGATGCCTCGGGGCGCACCCAGGAAGGGAAGTGCGTGCCAGGAAAGACACAGTGCAGGGCCTGCGGGATTCGTGCTTGGGGTTGCCCAGGTTGCTGGCTGCATTCTCAGGTGTGGAGGCGGGGAGCTGGCTCTGGCTACACATCACAGTTAAACTCTTCAATGACTGAGATATGAACCAAGCTCTGCAGGAGGGTCTGGCTACTTCTCAGTGCCCCACCTCTGCTAGGAACATGTTGTGTCAAATATTCTAATCTCTATTCTAGTACACTGATAAGCAAATATTATAATTTCTGTTCCAGCAAATTGCACATGACACAAGTTTTAAAAATTGTGGGGGGGCTGAGGCTGGGGAATGGGAGACTGAGGCAGGAGAATCGCTTGAACTCGGGAGGCGGAGGTTGCAGTGAGTCAAGATCACGCCACTGCACTCCAGCCTGGGCGACAGAGTGAGACTCTATCTCAAAAACAAACAAACAAACAAACAGACAGCAACAAAAAAACCCTGTCAATTTCTTTCCACTTCATTCTATTCCTGTAGTGCTTCAGTGAGCATATCCACGTGTCTCCACACACCTAGGGGTGGGCTATTCTAGGGCATATAGCTAGGAGTGGGACTCCTTGGTTGTACTGATGGGCATCTGTGTACGAAAATAACACCAAACTGCTCTCCAGAGCAGCTTGTGCTCCCACGGGAGTTTTTTTGTTTTTGACACAGGGTCTGACTCTGCCACCCTGGCTGGAGTGCAGTGGCATCTCAGCTCACTACAACCTCCATCTCCTGGGGTCAAGTGATCCTCCTGCCTTAGCCACTCAAGAAGTTGGGTTTTGCCACGTTGCCCGGGCTGGTCTCAAACTCCTGAGTGCAAGTGATCTGCCTGCCTTGGCTTCCAAGAGTGCTGGGATTACAGGCGTGAGCCACTGCGCCCGGCCATGTGTGTGGGAGTTCCCATGGTCTCATTAGCAAGGGCAGCTCCCTGCTCACTTGGCAAGCTGGTTCTCTTTTCATGTGTTTCCTGGCCATTCTGTTCTCCTCTGTGAACTGCCAGGTGATAACCTTGGCCCACTTCTCTAGTGGGTTATTTTTTGATAACAGATTTGCAGAAGATCTGCTGTCTATGCTGGAGAATAACCCTCTGCTGTCTTACTGCATATGTCTCTCCCCCATTTGTGACTTCCCTTTTCACTGTTTTTTATGGTTTCCTTTGATGAACAAAAGTTCTCACTTCTAATGTAATGAAATTTATTGATTCTCTTATGGTTTGCACTTTTTGTTTAAGAAATCCTTCTTGCCAGGAGTGGTGGCTCACGCCTGTAATCCCAGCTCTTTGGGAGGCTGAGGCAGGTGAACTGCCTGAACTCAGGAGTTCAAGACCAGCTTGGGCAACACCGCATAACCCTGTCTCTACCAAAAATACAAAAAATTAGCTGGGCGTAATGGCACGTGCCTGTGGTCCCAGCTATTTGGGAGGCTGAGGTGGGAGGATCGCTTGAGCCCGTAAGGCAGACATTACGGTGAGTGGAAATCGCGCTACTGCACTCCAACCTGGGTGACAGAGTGACACCCCATCTCAAAACATAAAAAAATAGAAGACAAGATCGAAAATGAGTACTTTTCACATTTAAGTCTTCAACTGGATTGCCTGTTGACTATGGTGTGAGCAGAGGTAAGTACAGGTTTTATGGGGCCGGACGCTGATTCAAGTCAAGCATCCGTAATCCAGAAATCTGAAACTCAATGGTGCATTTCAGATTTCAGAGTTTGGGATTAGGGAGGCTCAACCGTTAAGTATAATGCAAATATTCCAAAACCCGAAAAAAACCTGAGATCGGAAACAGCTCTGGTCCCAAGCATCTTGAATCACAGATACTCAACTTGTATAAAATTTATTTTATGGTTATGAAAATTCATGAATATGATTTTCCTACATAGATAACTAATTTTCCCAGCACCATTCATTGAATAACCCATTTTAAAATGTTACCTCAAGTATCTGTCACGTTTCCTTATATCTGTGATTCTGTTTCTGGGCTTTCCACCCTGTCCATGAGCCTGCGTATCTACCCGTGCCTGCATGCTACACTGTCGTCACAGCTGTGACAGTCAACACTTGGTAAGGCAAGGACCCTGTCCTTTTCTTCTCGCAGTGAGCCGAGATCATGCCACTGCACTCCAGCCTGGGCAACAGAGTGAGATGCTGTCTCAAAAAAATAAAAAGAAAATCTTAGCTCTTTGGTCCTTTGCTCTCATGTATGAATTTATGCTATTAGTTTTATTTGATCTATGTGGATTTTCGTTGGAATTTCACTGAATTTACAGACTTGGGAAGAACTGATACCTTTACTATTCTGAGCTTTCCCTTCCAAGAACATGACGTGGCTTAACAGAAGCTTCCTTTAACACTGCTAAGTAAGGTTTTGTATAGGTTTTATACTCATCTTGGAACCTTTTGAACTCCTCTATCAGATCTAATCATTTATCTGTGTAGTCTCTTGAGTTTCCTTTTTTTTTTTTTTTCTTTTTTTTTGGAGACAGGATCTCTGTTGCCTGGACTGCAGTGCAGTGGCACGATCTCGGGCAACATCCACCTCCCTAGCTCAAGTGATCCTCCTAGCTCAGCCTCCTGAGTAACTGGGACTACAGGTGTGTGCTAACACGCCCCGCTAATTTTTGTATTTTTTTGTAGAGACCAGGTTTCACCATGTTGTCCAGGCTGGTCTTGAACTCCTGGGCTCAAGTGATCCACCTACCTCGGCCTCCCAAAGTGTTGGGATTACAGGCATGAGCCACCGCACCTGACCTTGAATCTCCTTTGTAAGAACAGTTTTATATTTTCCTTTTCACATTTCTTTTACTGCTCTTTCAATTTTTATTTACTTCTCTTTTGGCGGGGAGGGAGGTAACTCATTGCCTGTGTTGGTTAGTACAGTGTGAAACAGAAGGGGCGGCTAGGGGATCCTTACTTTGGGCCCCACTTTCATGAAAATGGAAGCTTCTGAAGCTGTCACAGTGCTGCTGCTAGAGGTTTTGGGTAGATATGTGCATCAGGTTAAGGCGTTTCCTTCTATTCCTAGTTTGCTCTAAGTTATTTTTTAAAGTCATGAATGAACATCGGGTTTTTAATAATAAATTTTATTTTATGCTTTTTCTGCATCTCTTGAGTCTGGCAGGATTATTTCTTACATAATCTATTCTTCATGCTGCCCTCCTCACATTTCCTTGGATGACCTACTCTGACATCATGTCACACAGTAGCATTTACTTATTTATTTATTTATTTTGAGATGCAGTCTCACTCTGTCGCCCAGGCTGGAGTGCAGTGGCGCCATCTCAGCTCATTGCAAGCTCCGCCTCCCGGGTTCACACAATTCTCCTGCCTCAGGCTCCGGAGTAGCTGGGACTACAGGCACCCGCCACCACGCCCGGCTAATTTTTTGTATTTTTAGTAGAGACGGGGTTTCACCGTGTTAGCCAGGATGGTCTCATCTCCTGACCTTGTGATCCGCCTGCTTTGGCCTCCCAAAGTGCTGGGATTACAGGCATGAGCCACCGCGCCCGGCCACACACAGTAGTTTTTTTAAAAACATACTTGCAGGGCTGAACTTGGTAGTATTTTACTTAGAATTTTACATTTATGGTCAGAAGTGAAACTGATCTGTATCGTATTTTACTGTCCTTGGCAGTTTGGATGCTGAGGCTCCAGTGGCCTTGGAAAGTCAGCTGTCCAGTTTTCCCTCTTTTTTATGCATTCTCTGAAACAACTTGTATAAAATGGGATTATCTGTGTCTTAAAGATTCAATAAAACATCTCTATAAAATCATGTGACCCTCGTGTCTTGTCAAAGTGGTAAATTTGCTGTTAAACAACTTACCTTAACACCAATAGTATCTCCGTCTTTCAAGTAATATGGTGCCCCTTGCAAATAATCTTGTTTTTTTTTCTTTTTCCTCTTGGTTATTTGTTGGTTCTATGGGAAAATCAAACATCTTAAATAAGCAAAACTCAACCTGAAGTTCTCACTAAATTCTCCATCACCATGAAAAATTGCATAACCTCATTGCTAGGCCAGTAAGCCCCAATTTCTCTGAGTCAGCCCCACAACTTTACCCAGCTAGGTATCGGAAGCCACTCGAACTTTTCGGGAAAGTATTTGGCAATTTCAATCTTCTCCACGGGAAGACAATAGAAATCAGCAACTCTCTGCCTCAGGGAGCCGGCAGTCCCACCCTGGGCCGCATTCCACACCAGGTCCAGGGCAGGGGCGTAGGTCCTCTCACCAGGGATGCGCACCTGTGTCCTCAGCAGCACGTCCTGGGGGCTGCACCAGAAAACTGTCAAGTGCCAGATCCAAACAAACAAACAAACAAACAAAACCACGTGGTAACTTGAGGCATAGTGGGCAAAGCTTCCCCTCCAGCTTTTCTGGTTTTTATAAGGAGAGATTTTTCCCTAAATGCTGGATGCTAGTGGCAAACTCTTATTTCACAGTTCAATTTCCTTCAACCTTGATGAAGAGCGGAAGTGAAGATCCCACTCTTGGTCCACAGCAGAGCCCCCCAGACAGGGTAGGAAACCTTCCTCAGTGCGAGAGAAAAGGAAAGAGGCGGCAGCCTGAGCAGGGACGATGCGGCGGAGGGGGACAGGGTGAGAGGGGCCTGGCCTGATAGCCCAGCAGCCAGCAGGAGGAGAGCAGGCTCGAAGTAGGCAGTTATGCCCTTGACTTTGGGGGCTGTAAATATGAGGTGCTGTGAGGTAGCCAGGGAGAAGAACCTGAGGGTTGGAATTGGGAAGAGAGACATGGGCTGGGTGACAGACAAGACTGCAGCTGTGGGAGACGGGAAGCCTTAGGAGGAGCAGCAGAAAGAACACCACTCAGCAAGGCAGGAGGAACAGAGGCGTGCAGAGGCCAGCACAGGCCATGGAGGCAAAGCTATAGACAAGAACCGGAAGGCAGCAAGGGGAAATGAAGACTGGTTCTTAGGATGCTGAGACAATGAGTGGTTTCTCGATACTTCTGTTAAGTGTTTTTACCATCAAAAGAGGTGACAAAATGAGAGAAATGAAATGACTGTAAGAAAGAGAGCTCATGGGAAGATGTGGGCCCATGGAATCAGGGGAGCGCAGAGTGCAAGAGCAGAGGCTGCACAGCCTCATGTCCCCATGGGGGAGGGGGCTGCTGACCAGGGAGTGAGGCCCAGGCCCGGAGGCCAGCACAGTGCGGCCAGAGGACGGAAAGGGCATCGGCACAGATGCTGAAGTTGCCAAGGAGAGGACAGAGGCTGCTGGAGAGAAACAGGAGGGACTAGAGGCCTCCTTGAGAGCAGGAGTGCCCTGGAAGTCGGCCAAGGACAGAAGAACCCATGGAAGGGGCCTGAGGAGGCACACAGCTACTCTTCAAAAGGGCAAAGGCACTGTGTCTATCAAAACCCGACACTGCTTACAACCATTGTGACAAAGGGTCAAAATCATAAAGAGCTCACACAAATTCCAAGAGAGCTTTTCCTTTAGACTTCATTACAGAAGCAGGCAAAATACACGAAATAACTCATTCATGCACTCACAAAATACAGTTTGCAAAAATGCCTGAACTTACTAGTTATCAAAGCACTGGAGCAAATGAGAACAAGATAATCATCTTTCATTTATCAACTTAGAAAACACCTAGACGATGAAATAGTCAACACTGGTTTGTGGGTGAGGTAAAATAAATACTCATACTCTGGAACAACTTGCCTGAGAAAATATTTAACTATTTTAAGAGGTTTAAAATTCCCACATCATCTGATCCTAGAATTCCCTTCCAGGAAACTATTTCTGGTTGTACAACTTGTATTAAGAATGCAACAAAAAAAGAGAATTTTAGACCAATATCCCTGATGAACATCGATGCAAAAATCCTCAATAAAATACTGGCAAACTGAATCCAGCAGCACATCAAAAAGCTTATCCACCATGATCAAGTGGGCTTCATCCCTGGGATGCAAGGCTGGTTCAACATAGGCAAATCAATAAATGTAATCCATCATATCAACAGAACCAAAGACAAAAACCACATGATTATTTCAATAGATGCAGAAAACGCCTTTGACAAAATTCAACAGCCCTTCATGCTAAAAACGCTCAATAAATTCGGTATTGATGGAACGTATCTCAAAATAATAAGAGCTATTTATGACAAACCCATAGCCAATATCATACTGAATGGGCAAAAACTGGAAGCATTCCCTTTGAAAACTGGCACAAGACAGGGATGCCCTCTTTCACCACTCCTATTCAACGTAGTGTTGGAAGTTCTGGCTACAGCAATCAGGCAAGAGAAAGAAATGAAGCGTATTCAGTTAGGAAAAGAAGAAGTAAAATTGTCCCTGTTTGCAGATGACATGATTGTATATTTAGAAAATCCCATTGTCTCAGCCCAAAATCTCCTTAAGCTGATAAGCAACTTCAGCAAAGTCTCAGGATACAAAATCAATGTGCAAAAATCACAAGCATTCTTATACACCAGTAACAGACAGAGAGCCAAATCATGAATGAACTCCCATTCACAATAGGTTCAAAGAGAATACAATACCTAGGAATCCAACTTACAAAGGATGTAAAGGACCTCTTCAAGGAGAACTACAAACCACTGCTCAGTGAAATAAAAGAGGACACAAACAAATGGAAGAACATACCATGCTCATGGATAGGAAGAATCAATATTGTGAAAATGGCCATATTGCCCAAGGTAATTTATAGATTCAATGCCATCCCCATTAAGCTACCAATGACTTTCTTCACAGAATTGGAAAAAACTGCTTTAAAGTTCATATGGAACCAAAAGAGACCCTGCATTGCCAAGACAATCCTAAGCAAAAAGAACAAAGCTGGAGGCATCATGCTACCTGACTTCAAACTATACTACAAAGCTACAGTAACCAAAACAGCATGGTACTGGTACCAAAACAGAGATATAGACCAATGGAACAGAACAGAACCCTCAGAAATAATACCACACATCTACAGCCATCTGATCTTTGACAAACCTGACAAAAACAAGAAATGGAGAAAGGATTCCCTATTTAATTAAATGGTGCTGGGAAAATTGGCTAGCCATGAGTAGAAAGCTGAAACTGGATCCTTTCCTTACTCCTTATACGAAAATTAATTCAAGATGGATTAGAGACTTAAATGTTAGACCTGAAACCATAAAAACCCTAGAAGAAACCCTAGGTAATACCATTCAGGACACAGGCATGGGCAAGGACTTCATGTCTAAAACACCAAAAGCAATGGTAACGGAAGCCAAAATTGACAAATGGAACCTAATTAAACTAAAGAGCGTCTGCACAGCAAAAGAAACTACCATCAGAGGGAACAGGCAACCTACAGAATGGGAGAACATTTTTGCAATATACTCATCTGACAAAGGGCTAATATCTAGAACCTATACAGAACTCAGTCAAATTTACAAGAAAAAAACAAACAACCCCATCAAAAAGTGGGCAAAGGATACGAACAGACACTTCTCAAAAGAAGACATTCATACAGCCAACAGACACATGAAAAAATGCTCATCATCACTCGCCATCAGATAAATGCAAATCAAAACTACAATGAGATTCCATCTCACACCAGTTAGAATGGCAATCATTAAAAAATCAGGAAACAATAGGTGCTGGAGAGGATGTGGAGAAATAGGAACACTTTTACACTGTTGGTGGGACTGTAAACTAGTTCAACCATTGTGGAAAACAGTGTGGCGATTCCTCAAGGATCTAGAACTAGAAATACCATTTGACCCAGCCATCCCATTACTGGGGATATACCCAAAGGATTATAAATCATGCTGCTATAAAGACACACACAACGTATATTTATTGTGGCACTATTACAATAGCAAAGACTTGGAATCAACCTAAATGTCCATCAGTGACAGACTGGATTAAGAAAATGTGGCACATATACAGCATAGAATACCATGCAGCCATAAAAAAGGATGAGTTCGTGTCCTTTGTAGGGACATGGATGCAGCTGGAAACCATCATTCTCAGCAAACTATTCCAAGAACAGAAAACCAAACACTGCATGTTCTCACTCATAGGTGGGAACTGAACAATGAGATCACTTGGACACAGGGAGGGGATCATCACACACCAGGTCCTATTGTGGGGGGGGGTGGGGAGGGATAGCATTAGGAGATATACCTAATGTAAACGAGTTAATGGGTGCAGCACACCAACATGGCACATGTATACATATGTAACAAACCTGCACGTTGTACACATGTACCCTAGAACTTAAAGTATAATAACAAAAAAAAAGAATGCATTTTTATAAAAACACTAAAATTAAACACGGGTTAGACACGGTTGAAAGAGAACTTTCTCATATCACAAGCAGACCAAAAGAAGGATATTCACATCATACAGGTAGAGCAAATCTTAATAGTTCATGATATTTACAAAAGGACTTGCAAAATATTTTCCTACAGCGAAAAAAGAACAAGATGGTTTGATTGTAGACAATTTTGGGTGCATCTTTACTTAATAAATAATTATTGACTATGACATGGGCACGATTACTATTCTAGGTATTGAGGATATAGCAATTAATAAATTAAGTTCTTATATTCTAGTAGTGGAAGACAGATACTAACACATAAATCAGTAAGTAGAGATATGTCAGGTGATACTAGGATGAAGAAAGTGGAATAAGGGGGCAGAGTGACGGGACGATGATAAATCCGTTGGACGGTGGACTGTCTGACACACTGATGACAGCTGCGGGTGGGTCTCTTGCTGACACTTCAGGGTCATCATTGGGTCAATATGCACCTGGTGGTTACTGAAAAATTAATTCTCCCTTACTGTTTTTATGGGAGAATAAGTTCCAAGTTTTAGATGCCAGACATACATATTTCTAGATCAGGCTCTGTTTGAAGTTGCTAGGCTACTTAGAAGCAGTGAAAAAATACTACACTATTAAGTTGTTAAACCTTAAAAAGGCAAACTATGTTAAGATATGTGTGTATCACTTTAGATGCAAAGTAGACTTTCTTACCCCAAGTTTTCTCCTTTCTGAAGGGGCTCTAAGCAGATCTCAATTCTCCGTCCTAGTTTATATTCCCTGATAATAAGTGAAACAAGATAGTATTGAGTGACATAACATTTAATTTTCTTGAATTTTTTTTCCCCCAATTTTAAGCTTTTTTCTTAAGCAAAGGATTGTTTTCTGAGTACTTATAAGAACACCCAAACTTTTGGAAAAGGGAAAAAAATGAGAATCCTTGCTGTGGTGATTATTTAGATACTTGAGTCATTTCTTACTAAACATGTAGGTCTGGCTCTGGGAAGATGGCCAAACTGCTAAAGAAATTTCCCTCTGTTCAGCCGGGGTTAAGATTCTCATGCCAGTCACTTTGGGGTGGTAATCAGAGCTGATTAAAAGCAGCCTTGGCCAGGCACAGTGGCTCATGCCAGTAGCCCCAGCACTTTGGGAGGCCGAGTTGGAAGAATTGCTTGAGGTTAGGGGTTCGCGACCAGACTGGGCAACACAGGGAGACCTCGTCATAATAAAAAATTAGCCTGGTGTCGTGGCACATGCCTGAGGTCCCAGTTACACAGGAGGTTGAGGTGGGAGGATCACTTGAGCCCGGGAGGTTGAGGCTGTAGTTGAGCCATGATCACACCACGGCATTCCAGCCCGGGTGACAGAGCCAGACCCTGTCTATTAAAAAAGGAAAGAAAAGGAAAGAAAAGGGAGAGAGAGAGATACAGAGAGAGAGAGAGAAAGAGAAAGACAGGGAGGGAAGGGAGGGGAGACAGAGAGAAAGAGAGAGAGAGAAAGAGAGAAAGAGAAAGAGAGAAAGAGAGAAAGAATAGAAAGAACAGAAAGAATAGAAAGAAAGCCTCAGGGCTGCTTTTTGCAAAGGAAATGACCCAAACCTGCTCTTTAAGTTCAAAGGTTCAGAAGGAGGATCAGCTGAATCCAACATTTCTCAGTGAGAAACAGCTGCTCCTACTTTCCATCTCACTCCAAATGCTTTTAAGTTATATAATGTCACAGTCACTGGAGCATAGAAAAAATATACAACACTACATTTATGCTTAACATGGAAAACTGAAGTCTTGCTGGAGTTTATGATGAAAAGTGCCACCCAAGTCATAAGCATGGCATGACCAGGAATGGGCTTTGTTTTCACTCAGCTCAGAAGACGGAGTCCTCCTCCATCTCCTACACCAGCCAGTGCGGCAGCAGCAGAGAGGGACGGCGTTGCGTCCAGCAAGGAACCCACCTGAGCGGCTGCCGGTCAGTTCGTAAAAGCCTGCCTGGGCGCTTCCTCTCCACTGTCCAGGCTCTGAGGTGGGCTGGGGATGGGACACCGAACTCCAGGAATGGGGGCAAGGTCATGGCCTAGAAAAAGAAACAGACATTTCTCCAATGGTTTTAAAAAGCACTCTTCAAAACATACTGTTTTAGGAAAAAAACGAAGCACTACACAGTGACACCTCAGGGAAGGAGTATCTCAAGTAATGAGAACATCATTTAAAAAGTCACAGGAATCTCTCTCTCTTAAATGACACTAACCCTGAGAGGTCTTCATATTCCTCTGCACTGAAATCAGCTTGAGAAAGAAGTGAGTTCCCTATCTCTAAAGCTGAGTCAAAAGCGTCTTTTTAATCATCATGTTTAAACAATGAAACTTTGGAATTAACTTCCATGTGAGTAGAATTCACCAGGGCAGAGCTAATAGTATAGCGAGGGACTCATCAGCCTTCTTCCGTGCCAATGCAGTTCTCCACCAGTGTTTGCCGATGACTCAGCTTTTGATTTTGAAATACTTCACAATCTTTGGCTGCAATCAGTAGGCCCAAACTGCTTGTTCTAATTCTGAAGGGATCACTTTAAGCCCCTACTGATATACTTTGGTTGGAGCCTCTAAAATTACCAATATTCATCCATTTTTTGACCTAAAAACAGCAACTTTATATCTTTCAACTTAATATTAGGAAAAAAGTATCTTCCCACTTGTTCTCATGAGAATAAGGCTGTCTGCTTTTTCTTTTCTCCTTTCTTTTTTTTTGAGACGGAGTCTCACTCTGTCACTCAGCCTGAAGTGCAGTGGCGCCATCTCAGCTCACTGCAACCTCCCCCTCCCGGGTTCAAGTGATTCTCCTGCTTCAGCCTCCCAAGTAGCTCGGATTACAGGTGCCTGCCACCATGCCAGGCTAATTTTTTTTTTTTTTTGTACTTTTAGTAGAGACGGGGTTTTACCATGTTGGTCAGGTTAGTCCCAAACTCCTGACCTCAAGTGACCCACCTGTCTCAGACTCCTAAAGTGCTGGGATTACAGGCATGAGCCACCACACCCAGCCAATGTATGCTTTTTCTCGAGGAAGGGTATTTCATGTACTGAGGGCACACAAAAGCCAAACATCAACAACCACTAGTCATATACAGGGCCCTACATTTTCTCCTCTAAGAGAAGAAAGGAATGCTCATTTCAGTCCAATAGTAGGTGGATGCTTCTTCAACACTGTGTTGTACTTAATCCAGCCTTTCCATTTGGGTAAAACCCTCCTTCTCTGTGAACATTAATGCATAAGAAACAACACAATATCTAGAATATCTAGTTTAGTATCCTAACATAAAAGCTGGGGTTCTAACCTCCTGGAAAACTGGTAACACAGCGTTTCATAACAACATTTAACATATGGGTCACAATGGTACACAAACAATGTAAATAAAGGGATAAAGTGAATGCTTTACAAATGTTCCAAGAAACCATGTTTCCCTAAAAAAATAAAAATGAACAAAAGCCGCAAGTTACTGAGGACAGATTGAAACGAAAGCACAGCATGCCTGTCAGAGGAGGGACCAGTGAGGCCACGAGGAGCCATCTGCACCACGGGCATGTGTTGCCTGCGGGTACTTACCACTGAACATGGCATATGACAAATGCCATATCAGAACCGACTGTAATTGAGGGAAAAGGAGATAGAAGAATAGATTAATATCTCACTGGAAGAAGCCACATTACCACTCAGTTATGGTGCAGGAAGAAGTCTGACCTGAGACTTCAGCTCCGCCAGCGTGGCATCTTCTGAGATCTCTACGTCTCCCAAGTAGAGGAGAGAAACTGGCGCAGGCTCATTCACAGAAGCACCTTCCAAAGGACAGAGCGGGATGTTTACAAGGAACTTGAAACTTATTTTGTGTTTCTGAAATAGACCGCCATGTTTTGATGTCGTAAATAGGTTATTAAAATTCCACCCAAAAGCCTCTGCATCCAAGTCTTGTGAGGAAGCCCTGTCTGGCAGGTGAGCAGGCAGGGACATGTTGTCGGCAGAACCCCATGAGGTATTTGACACTTATGCCCCTACCTCGAATGTACTTTTCCACATTCTCTCCTTCCTCAAAAAGGACTTTTTGGGTAGGATACGCTGCCTGCATTCTGTATGTTAGCTTCCTGTTTTCCTCTCATAACACTCATCCCAACTTGTTCCTCGTGTGTGTGTCTGTGTGTGTGTGTGTGTGTCTGTCTGTCTGCCTATGTGCAGATGTTTAATCTGCCCCCTCAAAACAACAGAATTTTCAAGAGGAGGCAGGCCATCTATCTTGTCTCCCAGTTCCCGGTACAATGGATGTCACATAGTAAGTGTCCAATAAATGTTTACTTATAACGAAATCTTGACAATAAGAAGGCCTTTCCAAGTTTGTTAAAAAAAAAAAAGGGAAAAACACAATGTTTTCTCATCAAAAACAACATAAAAGCTGACAACTAAATTTAGACTGTCTTCACTTATTTTTGCTTTAATTGTCTTTACTGCTGAGCATGCCACTAATGCATGGCAAGAAATTACAGAGAGATTAGAAGTCAACTAAGTGCATAAGAAGTTCTTCTTGTGTCTTAAGGAAATTACAGGCTGACACTACCGGAAAGACAATTTTAGGAAATTCTAAAGAATGAAATATATAATCACACGCTACACAATGATTTGGTCAAAGACCACACATATGATGTGATCCTATAAGATTATAATACCGTATTTTCACTGTACCTTTTTCTGTTTAGATACATAAACACTTGCCACTGTGTTATGACTGCCTTCAGTATTCAGTACAATAAGCTGCTGTACAGGTCTGCAGCCTACGAGCAATAGGCTACACTACATAGCCTAGGTGTGTAGGAGGCTCTACCATCTAGGTTTGTGTAAATCACTCTACCACATTCACACAATGAAGAAATCATCCGACGATGCATTTCTCAAAACATATTCATGTTGTTAAGTGACACATGAGTGTATTTCCCATGTGTTGTGTACAGATGTATTACCAAAAAAAACCCTTTTATTTACTTTCATGTAGAAACATACTGATTAAACATGCTTTAACAATCTATATCCAATTCTATATGTAACTAGAATTCTATCACCAAAGCATTTTTAGCATTAATTAGCATGAACTAGTGTAACCCAACTAAAAAGTAACTTTATGCCAATTTTATAGCTCATTCAACATTACTCTATACATATAATCCTAACTTCAAAGAATAAGGAGATAAGAATTTGACTCATTTATATTAATTTTATTACTGAGGCTGAAAAGATTAAAAAGAAATATAAGTAATATACTTCAAAGCACAGAAAAACTAAGTAAGCAGGATAAAAAGAAAAACATAGCTAAAGAGTTGGGCCTATTAAAAACATACTCGCTCCATTTCTTTATAATGAAGTGGAACTCTTCTTTGTACAAGGGCAACTGAACTCACTGATAGTGACTTCTGCCCGTTGCGATGTGTGTGGCTGAATGCTGAGTAAGATAACATGCTTGTACTTGTCTGTGTTCCTTCTCAGAAGGCAGTGAGATGACGTCAAATGCCCTAGAAGCAGTTCCTGAGGGTTTTGAGGCAGAAAGATTGGAAGACATGTAGGATGTGGACTCCTGGTCTCTGCCCCTGTGAGCTAAAATGACATCACTAGAATTGGCTGAAGACTCAGTATTCTGGTACACGGTGATAAATGGGGCCCCTGTTGCCCTGAGGATCTTGAGAGATACATAAAAGTCTTTGGAAAGTGTAATATATTGATATAATAATAAACAAGATATGTAGTGCTTTACAGAGGTTACAGAGCATGTACAGAAATAGCCCGGTGTTATTATGTGATGTCTGGAATGACTTATGAAATTAATAGGCCTTGATTTTCAAGATCTTACATTTTAAAAATAAATATTTCAATTGACTCTCAGAGCACAGGCAGTCAATTTACTTCTCTTTATGATGCACTGGCTGCTGAAATCCCATTCTGTTCTCACCTTGGCTGAAAGCGGCTCTCCAAACTCCACCCCGAGAGGAAGTACAGTTGGTCTGGTCCTGATGACTCTCGCAGTGTCCTGAGGGACCCTGAAGCTGGTACCACCAGATGGGCACCTTCAGGAAACCCTGAAGAATGGAGCATGTTTAACCGCTGCGATTACAAAGATTAAGTGAAACTCCACTTTCACTTCCATAGAAAGAAACATCTTGATGACCTAAGATGTTCTTGAACTTACCATTTTTCCTCTTAGATTTATTAACTGTCATAAATTATACTTGTTGTTTTTACAATCAAAAATTTAAAATCATAAAAATCAGACTTTGGGGTGACTGGACTAAATGTCCCTTGCTTAGAAGTATCTTAGTAGATAAAATAAATGAGAAGCATAAACAAGAGCAATGCATTTGCTTGAACACACTATACCAGTGTTTCCAGGCGCTGTCCAAGCACTGCTGACCCAGGATACCAGTCCCAGCAGCGCCATTTATCACACAGATGCAAAAGCCCATTGATCTAAGTTTGGTTTCTGATACAAACTAAAGGAAATAAACCCACTGTCTTACACATACCCTGTAATTTCAGTTTTACTTATTGAGCTAGTTCTTCCCACCTCATTTTTTGTTAGTGAAGAATTTTAACAGGTTTATTAAGAGAGAAAAGGTGCTATTGTTGCAGCACTTAATTTCCAACAATAGAAGATGAGAATAAAAATTAACCACCTAAAACATTTAAAATAGATAGTTCAAGAAATGTGCATTAGAATATTTTTCTGTTTATCAGATTAGTGAAGATTAACAAATATTTGACCTTCATTCGATTAAATAAATGTAAATCAGAATAACAAAATTCCATTTTTTTTCACCTAGCAGACTGTCAAAAACCAGACAATTATGTGGGTGAAAATATGGGTAAACTTGAACACTTGTAAATTGGTAGCAGGAATATAAACTGCGGAGAAGTTTCTGTAGAATAATTTGCCTATACCTGTCATATTTTAAAATGTGCAAGTCCTTTGACCCAGCCATTCCATGTTTAGGAATTTACATTCTGATACACTAGTGCATGCATAGAAAGCCATATATGCAAGAATACTCTTGCAAATTGTTTATGGGACCAAGAACCATGAACCAAATTCAAGGACCCTCTTTAAAACATTTTTTGCTGGGCTTGGTGGCTCACACCTGTAACCCCAGTACTTTGGGGAGGCTGAGGTGGGAGGACCGATTAAGCCCAGGAGTTCAAGACCAGTGTGGGCAACAAAGTGAGACAAAAATAAAAAAATGTTTAAAAACTAGCCAGGCACAGTGTGCCTGTAGTCCTAGCTACTTAGGGGCTATGGTGGGAAGATCACTTTGAGCCCAGGAGATCGAGCTTGCAGTGAGCTGTGATCATGCCACTGTACTTCAGCCCTGGGTGACAGAGCCAGACCCTGTTTAAAAAAAAAAAAAGACTGTGCAATTTCAGTTCTAGGAATTTATCCTATAGATATACTCATATATACAAGCAAAATGGCACATATATATATTATATATGTGTGTATTATATATATGTATTTTATATATATTATATATATATTTTTTACATTGTTACTTGCATCAACAAAAGACTGGAAACAGCCTAAATATTCTTCAAAAAGAGACTGGTTAAATAAATTATAGTCCTCCAAACAATGGAATATTATGAAGCTACTAAATTGAATGAGATAGCTTTACAGCATATACTTGGAGATAAAATATTAATGGGAAAAATCTAGGTACAGAATAGGCTGCCTAGCAAATAATCTTTTGTGCAAATAAAAAGGAATAAATATGTGTATGTGTGGATGTATATGCTATGTATATACACAGTGAACTATGTATTTAAAATATTTTACATGGTTAGTCTTCACATTCTCATTGTTTATTGTTTGAAATTAAGTGTTGTAACAATAACACCTTTTATCTCTCTTTTTTTTTTTTTTTTACTTTTAAAATTTTTATTGAAAAGAGACAGGGTTTCACCATGTTGCCCAGGCTGGTCTTGAACTCCTAAACTCAAGCGATTTGCCTGCCTTGGCCTCCCAAAGTACTGGAATTACAGGCATGAGGCACTGCACCTTGCCTACCTTTTGTCTCTTAATAAACCTACTAAAATTATTCAGTAACAAAAAATGAGGTGGGAAAAACTAGCACACTTCAGTGTGTGCAAGTATGTGTGTATATTAAAAAGCACAGCCCTTTGGAAGGATGCAGAGAAAAGCAGCCGCCTGTTGGGGAGAGGATGCTGGGTGGCTGGAGCCAGAAACAGTAGCGACACTTGCTTTTCCTGGCCCAGCTTTTCATAACACTTAGAATTTTGTATCATGAGTACTGCCTATTCAAAAATTAACTTTAAAGACCATTGAACAAAATATAATAGAATTCTACAAAGTTGTGAAAAATAATAAGGTAGGTGTGTATGTGCTGATGTGAGGAGCTTCGCAAGACACAGTAAGTGAATAAAAGCAAATAAAACAAGTGTAAAACAATGTAGAGAATACTTAAAAAGGATATGCTCATATTTGCCTTCAGCAAACAAATACGTGTCATGTTTTTCTCAGAAGAATACATGATGAAAAATCAGCTAACTGTGGCTCTCTCTGGAGAGAAAAGGTGTAGAAGTGATTTCTGCTTTTCATTTCATAGCCTTCTGTACTGTCTGAATTTTCTAATCATAAGCAAATAGTTATCTGAATCTTGGAATTTGGGGCCATTTGTTTCTCTTTTGGGTTCACCTTTGTGTGCATCCTCAGTTTAAAAGAAACGATATAGGTTTTAGAAAGTAGTGCTATGCAATGCTTACTAAAGGGCGTGAAATGAGCCTTCTCATATGCTACTGCATATAACATCAAGGCTTTAAAGAGGTCACACCTCTGGACTTAGGAATTCCACATTTAGAACTCTTTTCAGAAGGACTCATTTCAATACTATTTATAAAAACAAAATAGTAAAAACAAGGTAAGTTTCCAACAATGAGGATATAGATGAATTAAATTAGTAAAACATTACCTTGGATATGATGATTATTTTTGGATTTTATGAGAAGGTTAAAATATAAAAAGCAGGAAATAAAAATGTTATACATAATTGATTTTAATTTTGTGTGAGAATATTTATAAGTTAGGAAACATATCTGATTGACAGCATTTGGGGAAAGTTCTCTATTCTCTTTATGACTGTCTGAATTTCCCCGTTTTCCCTAAATGAGGCTATATCATCTCTGTAATCAGGTAACAGTAATTTTTACTTACGAGATGTCTATGCAGAAGTAAAATCTTACCAGAGGAGGAAGTTGTCCTTCAATTAAAAGCAAAGTATCTCCAGAACATACCAGAAGTTCTTTCAGTGTTGCATCCTGGGAAGACAGAAATGCTTTTTTGTCACTTATGACTTCTGAAAGGAACAGATCATTGGATCTTTTTAAAACCCCATGCCTCTATTATCTTTTCAAAAATTAAATGAATAATAAAGCAGATATTGAAGACACAGGAAATAAGCTAAGACTATAAAATCAGTACAGCACTATTTGTTAAACTGTGGGGCATAAGCTGTAAGTATGACAAAAGATCTGAGGCAAGGAAGCTAGATGAGATGAGAAATGAGAGACTGATTTACAGAAGATGACATTTTAATTCATCCTAAAAAGATGGGTTGGATTTGGAAAGCTAGAGAAAATAAGAAAAGGAATTTCTCATTAAAAAAAAGGACAAGGGCCAAGTTAAGGTTGATAATAAATATGGCTTGTTTTCGTAAAGCGCTGAGGCCACACTAATTCGAGTGGAAAGTACCAGGTGGTCACACCGGACTGGAAGGGCAGGCACTAACCATAGGACGTGAAATAGAAATAAAGGAGCCACACAAGATTTCTGAGGAGATTTTCCAGATCAATTTGGCAGAAATATGCATGACATTGAAGAGGGAATGCCTGGGCCCAGGAAAGCCATAATAATTTAGGTGAGAGGCATACGAAAGCTTGGACCTGGAGCCAAGCATGGGAATGGTCACGGAAGGGGTGCAAAAGATGACAGTTTGGAGGCCGAGAGGAAACATGAAGAATGAAAGATAAGGAGGGTAAACCATATTTCACTCTTAAAGATTAGGATGGGAAAGATACCTGGCAAGGCTGGAATGAGAAGCTAGTTCCAAGGGTAATGAGTTGGCTTCTGGCTGAATTCTTTGATGCCAATTTGGGAATTAATAGAGAAGAACATGCTGAAGCTATTTGGGTAAATATATTCTTCTGACATCCAAATTTTATGTCCTAAAGATGCTTTGAGGTCCACTTCTTACTCCAGGCAGTCAAACTCCTGGCCAGGCCCCAAGAGGGGCCTCTCGCTATTGACTTACTGACTGCTAAACAGCAAAGAGCATTCCAGTGCAAGGACCCAGCATAGCTGCCTAAATCAACCTTCTGCTGGCATTCAGTGGCCCTTCTTACAGAACAGGAAGCAGGCAGGTGAAGACTGGGGAAAGGGCGGCTGACCACAGCTCCCTAAGACTCCCCAGAGAGCTTTATTTTGGGTCTACTTCTAAGGCTACGCGTTTGAACTGGGAAATATAATGCTACGTGGACCAACAAGATGACTAACCAGATTCCAACTATCCTGTGATAAAATTATTCCTAAGCCTACCCTAAGAGTTTGGCTGGATCAAGAATTTGGACCAAAGCCTAACTTAGGAATGGTTGGTAAGACAAATTCTGCCACCATTACCTTACAGAGAAACTCTGAGATCAAAACATTAAGGGGCCAAAACTTCAGAGTGTATCTATAAAATTCCTTCATGAGCTCAAATGTCATTTGTTCTGTGAAGTTCTCTTCCTTCTCATGAACTACTCCTCCTACAGGCATACTCTCATGGCAAGGGAGTTTACCACAGATGTCAGAAATGTTCCCACTGCACTGACACTTCCCCTTTATCAAAAAACTATAGTAAGAAAAAAGTAAAATACACCCATTCATAGATAACTGTATCCTACAGAAAGTAATTAAAGCTTTCTCATGAGTGGAATGGGTACCTTGTACGAAAATATGACATAAATATAATCATATGCAAGAGTACAATGTATAGAAATCATCTTACTTCTTCACATAAAGGCTCCCCAGCTTCATAGCACCAATCCATTTTTCGTAAATGCCAGGCATCTCCTATAAAGGAGTCAAAATCGGGATTAAAAAAAAATTCAGAATATGCTTTAAGAGTGTCAGGAATGGCCCTTCTGGAAAAGTGAATATCAAAAGGGGTTAATCTGCTGGTAAGTGTTCATTAGTTTTTAAGTAAATTGTCTCTTCCAGAGCATGAAAGAAATTACATTTCCTCAATTTGATTTTCTCTCTCTCCCATGAAGAACTGTATACTCATGAATAAAAACAACACTTGCTACTATTATATCAGGTTGGTGCAAAAGTAATTGTAGTTTCTGCCTTTATTTTATTTTATTTTATTTTATTTTTTTGAGACAGATTCTCACTCTGTCACCCAGGCTGGAGTATGGTGGCGCGATCTCGGCTCACCGCAACCTCCGCCTCCCTGGTTCAGGCGATTCTTCTGCCTGCCTCAGCCTCCCGAGCAGCTGAGACCACAGGCGCACACCACCATGCCTGGCTAATTTTTTTGTATTTTTAGTGGAGACAGGGTTTCACCATGTTGGCCAGGCTGGTCTCAAACTCCTGACCTCAGGTGATCTACCTGCCTCAGCCTCCCAAAGTGCTAGGATTACAGGCATGAGCCACCACACCTGGCCTGCCTTTACTTTTGATGGCAAAAACTGCAATTACTTTTGTACCAGCTTAATACAATATTTACTTTATACCTTTATTTGTGTGTACCCACATACATACACCATGTATCAGTATACATATATGAACATACATACATAAGTATAGAATCCCTTCTCAAAGCATTATTGAGTTTTATTTCAGTGTCTTGGCTGAAAATAGATGCTAACATTGCCCAGCAACTGTCAATATGTACAAGAAAATTATTCCTATATACTTAGAAGTTAATCTAACAAAAACAGAGTGCTAGTGCTTTCTGAATAGCATTTTAATACAGTTGGTATAAGTTAATATTTATACATGTTAAATTGACTTTAATCAAAGAGTTGTTTTTCAGAATACTTGCTGCACTAGTGAAATGAGAAGATAATTTTTTGCTTTTTTAATCCGAATAGGCAAGCAAAGAGACTTTTTGGGGTTGGGAAGAAAGTTAAACGCAGTAAAAGAAAGAAATCCTGGTTATTAAAAATAATAGCAATGTTTATGAACACAAAACTCCCCCTACTCACCAAAAACATGAAATAGCCAAAGAATAAAACAGATCTCATATTTATCGGCACAGGCCACAGTTTTTGAATCCCTATACTCTTGTTTGCAGACCTTCTTTATCGATAGTTCTAGTTTTTTCTTTTTTCTTTTTTTTCTTTTCTGAGACAGGATTTTACTCCTGTCTGGAGTGCAATGATGCGATCTCAGCTCCCAGCAACCTCCGCCTTTCAGGCTCGTGATTCTCCTGTTTTAGCCTCCTGAGTAGCTGGGACTACAGGTGCACACCACTGTACCCTGCTAATCTTTGTATTTTTTGTAGAGGTGGGGTTTCGCCATGTTGCCCAAGCTGGTCTCGAACTCATGGGCTCAAGTGATCCACCCTCCCCGGCCTCCCAAATTGTTGGGATTACAGGCATGAGCCACTGCGCCCAGCCAAGTTCTAGCTTTAAATACAGAAAAGTTTACATTAATTAAAAAACTCAATTTAAGTACCTTTAAGAAGCCACCAGTAAGTTAAAAGTGAACACTATTACTTCACGGTACAGCATGGTGAAAAGAACTTGGGTTGTGAAAGCAGAATGACCTAGATACTTGCTGTATAACTCTGGGGAAACCATTTCACCTTTCTTAGCCTTTGCTTCCTCATCTATAAAGTGGGCATGTGTGATAACCCCTGCATGGTAGGACTGCTGTCGAGGTTAAGTGAGACGTTGCGTGTAACTTCTAGAAGAATGTCCTGCATCCAGAGCATCTTAACTTCCTTTCCAGATAACAAAGCTACGGGCCTCCAAGTTAATGAAGTCTGAGAACAGCAAAGTGTTCTACTGAAATCAGAATGAGGTCTCATCAAACTCATTAACATGATCTCACCTGGAAAGCTGCTTCAGTTATCTTAGATTTATTTTTTTCATTCATTTTACATTCCCTCACCTATACCACAAAAATACTGATATGAGACAGAATGCACTGAAATTTAGAATCAATGAGATTGAAAGGAATCAGTGGAAGACCTGTGTAGCTCCAGGTGGTATACATCTTAGTGTTATTTCTTTTTATTTTTTATTTTTATTTTAAGTTCTGGGGTACATGTGCAGGATGTGCAGGTCTGTTACATAGGTAAACGTGTGCCACGGTGGTTTGCTGCACCTATCAACCCATCACCTAGGTATTAAGCCTAGAATGTATTAGCAATTTTTCCTGATGCTCTCCCTCCCCAACCCCCACACCCCCCCTACACCAGCAGGCCCTGATGTGTGTTATTCCCTTCCCTACGTCATTGTGTTCTCATTGTTTGGTTCCCACTTATAAGTGAGAACATGTGGTGTCTACTTTTCTGTTCCTGCATTAGTGTGCTGAGGATAATGACTTCCAGCTCCATCCATGACCCTGCAAAGGACATGATCTCATTCCTTTCTATAGCTGCATAGTATTCCACGGTGCATATATGTACTACATTGTCTTTATCCAGTCTATTATTGATGGGCATTTGGGTTGATTCCATGTCTTTGCTATTGTGAATAGTGCTGCAATGAACATACAGGTGCATGTATCTTTATAATAGAATGATTTATATTCCTTCGGGTATATACCCAGTAATGGGATGGCTGGATCAATGGCATTTCTGGTTTTAGGTCTTTGAGGAGTTGCCACACTGTCTTCCACAATGGTTGGCCTAATTTACACTCCTACCAACACTGTAAAACATTCCTACTTTGTACCTTTGCTGGATCCTATCTAAGTTCTCTACTCAGAGCTATACCACTAGTTTTCTTTCAGCATGCCAACAAGAACCAGGAGAATTCATTATGTACATACGGAAGTGTAAACTACTTTTTATTTCTCCACACCCTGTAAATTTTTTTTCCTATAACCCTGGAGAAAAAAATTGTCAAAAAATTTTTATCAGGCTTTGAAGTAATATGTCATCATGGTAAGTAACTTACCTTGTAGGCCAGATTTCTCCAGCATTAACTTTAAACACTGTAAAGAAAAACAATGTCCAATGTTAGTTTTCTGTTTCTGAATTACAGTTCTAGGACAAATACCCTTTTCAGACCCTAGGTCTATTTAAGTCTGACTATATTTAATGATTCTTGAATAGGTAAAGATAGACATAGTTAAGAAGATAATACGCGAGTCAGCTTTCCTTTCTAAGGGCTAGATGGCGCCAATTCAGGACGAGGAAAAAACAATTTCCAGTGTTTGCAAGCAGGGCTTAGTTCAAAGTTTCATCCACCAACTCCCAGATTTGAACCATGACTTTCTTCCTATAAGGATTAACTGTGTGTCTTTGGCCAGATATGATTAATCAAGCTAATTTCATAGACATTAAACTCTGAATCCTATAACAGTAGATTAGCCTTTATTTAGCATCCATGAAACACAACTGATCATAGCATCCATGACACACAACTGACCATATTAAAACTCACAAGAATTGTGCAAGCTGTGATGTCATGGCATAATGCAAAAATGAGACAATATTAACAAAAGTTTAACTGAAACAAAAATAGTAATTAAAACAATTTCTTGAGGGAAAAACATTGCTAATTAAATCTTGGACAAGTGAGCAAATACAATTTGATTTCTATTACACTAGAGCAAAAGAGAGCAAAAATAAGGATAGTCATTGCTGTACTGTTTGTAATAAGAGAAAAATGGCAAAAAAAAAAAAAAAAACCCCACCAAAATACACATTAATGGGAGATTTTTTAAAAAGTAGGAAATGTCTTAAAGCAGTTCAAAGAAAAAAACAGATTCATATATATTGATCTTAAAAGATCTTTAAAATATTTTAAGTGAAACAAATTTATAGTATAATACACTCAAAGTGATCCCATTTATAATTTAAAAGAAATCACAGAAGCAAAGCACACTCTGCAATTCTGTATGTACGTACATAGACACATGCTGGTATAGGCACAGCAAAGGTCTGGAGGGACACACACTCTACTGATGTGAATAAGATGATGTTATCTGATTGCAACAGTGACTTCTAGACAAAGGACTAGAATAGAGTGGTAACCAAGGGGGACTGTTAATCCCCTAGAAGTTTAAAAAGTGAGAAGAAATCCATGATTACTTGTATGATAAAAAATAAAAGAAGGCTTTAAAATGTAATTATAGAATGTTTAGAAAATGACAATAAAAACATAGTATACTAAAAGATGGTGGGTGAATGAAAGCAAGCTTATTATTCTAAGAAAACTGAAAGTCTTAAATATTGTATTTAAGAAAAACAATCAAATAATGGAGCAATCAACTTAATTGTGTTTTAGGAAGGGGAAACAGAGAGCATAAAGGCCTTATTTCAGAAACAGCAAGGAGGCCAGTGTGGCTGGAGCAGAGTAAGTAAGAGGGGGAAATGGTTGGAGGTTTGAAAATAAAACAAAAATGATACCAGAGAACCAGATGACATAGGCCCTTGTACAGACATTCTCTTTCTTTCAGGTATGTTTCAGGGAGAAGAGGAGTTTTCCTGTGAATATGTTCTAGGTTTGGATGATTGTTAGACAATCAAGTGGCAGTTGGATGTTCTGGGGCGAGATCCTGTCTAAGAACTGGGCAGCGGAACGCTCAAAGATAGAGAAGGAGACAGCAAACTGAGAAAGGGTAGGCCAGTGGGATATAAGAAAAACCTGGAGTTGTGGCCTTCTGGAGCCCAGTGACAAAAGTGTTTCAAAGAAGAGAGTCATTAGCTACATCGAATGTTGCTGAGAGAGCAAGTAAGATGAAGAGTAAAAACTGCTCACTGGACATAGTAATGTGGAGGCCACTAATGACCCTGACATAAGCTATTTCAGTGACATAGCAAGGAACAAGTCTGCCTGCAAGGGGTTCAACAGAGTACAGAAAGGAAGATAGATAACTTTTGAAAAGTTTTGTGGCTTCTTTCCTTGAAATTAAAAAAATGTAAAGTTAAAAAGTCCAGTGAAAATCTGGGAAAATACCTGCAGAAAATAGTAAAATGATCCTCAAATACCCATCACTCAGTCCCAATTATAGGTTGAGTATCCCTTATTTGAAATACTTAGGACTAGAAGTGTTTCAAATTTTGGATTTTAAAATTTTTTTTGGAATCTCTGCATTATACTTACCAGCTAAGCAAACTTAATCCAAAAATCTAAATCTGAAACGCTCCAATGAGCATTTTCTTTGAGTGTCATGTCAAAGGGTCAAAAAGTGCTCAAAAAGTTTTGGATTTTGCAATCTGGCGGTGGCCCTGCCTCCCCAGAGAGAGTGCTGCACAGCTGCCTGGCCCACACATGCCTGCACCCAGCCCAATAGCAAGTGTGGCAGTATCCCCTCCCCAGAGAGACCAACACACAGCTATGCTCAGGTTTTGCTTGGTCTCAGCACAAACCAGCACCCTTTCCTCCACCAAACCATGTCACCTCTGTCACAAACACCCATAACTTAGGCAATTGAGGCAATTGCACACATCATTAATGAGGATTACAGCTGAAGAACTGCTGTAGGGATCATGCTACTGAACCCACCAAGAACCAAAGCCAACAACACATCATTTCCAACAGACACCCTAGAATCCATCTATAGGAAAAAGCTCCTCCCCACAAAAGATACTCTATAAAATTGGAAAAAATACGTGTTCAAGTAAATGTGAAGATATCAACATAAGACAGGAAACACGAAGGGCCAAGGAAAGATGATATTCTGAAAGGAACACAGTAAGTCTCCAGTAACAAACCCTGAAGAAAAGTATATATGAAATGCCTGAAGAGAAATTCAAAACAATGATCTTAAGGAGATTCATAAACAAGAGAATATAGACAAACAATCTAAAATTCAACAAAATCAGAAAAAATAATTAATATCTGAATCAGAAATTCATCAGAGAAAGAATTTCTGAACTTGAAGACAGGTCTTTTAAAATGACCCAGTCAGAAGAATAAAAAGAATTAACAATTTAAAAAGAATGAAGAAAACCTACAGGACCAACAAGACACCATTAAATAAACAAATTTTCTCATCATAGAAGTGCCAGGGAGAGAATGACAAAAGACACAGAAAATCTATTTAATTAAATAATGGGTGAAAAATTCCCAAGTCCGGGAGAGATATGGACATCCAGATCCAGAAAACTCATAGGTTCCCCAATTAGATTCAGCACAAAAGGATCCACTTTGGGAACTTTATAATAAGACTCTCAAAAGTTAAAGACAAAAAGAGAATTCTGAAAGCTACAAGAGAAAAGCATTAAGTCACATATAAGGGAATCCCCAGTAGACCATCAGTGGATTTCTTAGCAGAAACCTTGCAGGCCAGAAGAAAATAGGGGTAATATAGGAAAGAAAACACACCATCAGCCAAGAATATTATATCCGGAAAAGCTATCCTTCAGAAATGAAGGTGAGATAAAAATCTCAGATAAGCAAAAGCTAAAGGAATTTATCACCACTAGACCAATCTTACAAGAAAATACTTAAGGGAGTGCTACAACTGGAAACAAAAGGATGACAATTACTATCATGAAAAAACAAGAAAATATAAAACTCACAAGTATAGGTAAATTCATAATCATACTCAGAATACCCCAGTGTTGCAATGGTGCTGTATAAATCTATCAATCCTCTTCCATGAAGGTTTAAAGTCAAAACAGTCAAAAACAACATCAGTTACAATTAGTGGTTAAGGACACAATAAAGATGTAAACTAAGGCAATAAAAATATAAATTGTAGAGGGAAGGGAAAAAATTCTAGAGTATTTTTATATGACCAAAGTTGAGTTGGATACAGCTTAAAATAGTCTATTATAAGTACAAGACTGTTTATCTTAGCACCACAGTAACCACAAAGAAAGAAATGACAGCAAATACACAAATAAGAAAGAGAAAAGAAACAAAGCTTAGCACCATAGACAACCATCAAACCACAGAAGTAAACAACCAGAAAGGAAGAAAAAGATCTACAAAACAACCAGAAAACCATTAACAAAATGGCAGGAGTAAGTTCTTACTTATCAATAATAACCTTGATTAAATTCTTCAATTAAAAGATATAGAGTAACGGAATGGGTTAAAAAAAAGAAGACCCAACTATATATGTTTCCTGAAAAGGACTCACACTGTTAAAGACAAACACAGACTGAAAGTGAAGGGATGGAAAAAGATAGTCCACGCAAATAGAAACCAAAAGTGAGCAAGAATAGCTACATTTATGTCAGATAAAATAGACTTTAACTCAAAAACTGCGAAAGGTCATTATAATTGATAATGGTCACTGTAGAAGATCATTATATAATAACTTACTATATAATCTATAATGAAAAAAGGGATTCAACAAGAGGATATAATAATTGTAAATATATATGCAAACACCACCAGAACACCCAAATACATAAAGCAAATATTATTAGACCTCTAGGGGGACAAGACTGCAATACAATAATAATAGGGACTTCAACACCCCACTTTCAATAATGGAAAGATCATCGAGACAGAAAACCAACAAAGAAACATTAAACTTAAACTGTACCATAGACCAAATGGAGCTAACAGATATTTATAGAACATTCCATCAACAGCTGCAGGATACACATTCTTGTCAACTGCACAGAGAACATTATCCATGATAGATCATACATTAGACCACAAAACAAGTCTTAATACATTTAAGAAGACAGAGATCATATCAAGGGTCTTCTCTAACCACAATGGTATAAAACTAGAAATCAAAAAGAAAAACTTTAAAACCTTACAAATACATGGAAATTAAACATGACCAATAATAATAATAACCAATGAGTCAATGAAGAAAGTAAAAGAGAAATTTTAAAATGCCTTGAGACTAAAATAGAAATGTATTATACCAAAACCTATGGGATACAGCAAAAACAGTTCTAAGAGGGAAGTTCACAGCAATAGATGCCTAGATCAAAAATGAAGAAAGATTTCTAATAAACAACCTAATCATGAACCTCAAGGAACTAGAAACATAAGAACAAGCTAAACCCAAAAGAAGTAGAAGAGAATAATAAAGCTCAGCGCAGAAATAAACAAAGTAGGAACTAATAAAACAATTCAAAACAGCAACGAAATTAAAAACTGGTTCTTTTAATAGATAAGATTGGCAAATCTTTAGCTAGACTAAGAAAAAAAGAGTGAAGACTCAAAGTCAGAGATGCAAATCAGACATTACAATTGATACCATAGAAATACAAAGGATCATAAGAGACTACTATGAACAACTACTTGCCAATAAATTTAAAAACACAGAAGAAATGGATAAATTCCTGGACATATACAATATACTAAGATTAAACAATGAAGAAATAGAAAATCTGTACAGGCCAACAAGTGAGAAAATGCTTTCAGTAATAAAGTCTTTCACCAAAGAAAAGCCGAGGACCTAATGGCTTCACTGCTGAATTCTACCAAACATTTAAAGAATACCAATTTTCCTCAAACTACTCCAGAAAATTGAAAAGTTGTGGATATTTAAAAACTCATTTTATGAGGCCAGCATTATCCTGATTCCAAAACCAGGTGTAGATTCAACAACAACAACAAAAAGAAAACTATAGGCCAATATCCCTGATGAACACAGATGTAAAAACTGTCAACAAGATATTAGCAAACTGAATTTAACAAGCACATTAAAAAGACCATGCACAATTATCAAGTAGTATTCATCCCAAAGATGAAAAAATTCATATGGAACCATAAAAAAACCCAAATAGTCAAAGCAATTCTGAGCAAAAAGAACAGAGCTGGAGGAACCATACTACCTTACTTCAAAATATACTACAAAGCAACAGTAACCAAAACAGCATGGTACTGGCAAAAAGTCTGACACATAGCCCAATGCACCAGAATAAAGAGTCCAGAAATAAATTCACATACTTAACAGCCAACTGATTTTTGATAGATGCGCCAAGAACACACATTGGGAAAATGATAGTCTCTTCAACAAATGGTTCTGGGAAAACTGGATCTCCATATCTAGAAAAATGAGACTAGATTCCCTAACTCTCACTAAATACAAAAATCAGCTCAAATGATTTAAATACTTAAATGTAAAACCCAAAACAATGAAACCACTAAAGGAAAACATAGGAGGAACACTTTATGACGCTGGGTTAGGCAAGAATTTTTAAAATAAGCTTTTGTTGCCTCAAAAGCATAGGCAACAAAAGAACACAGACAAATGGGATTACATCAAACTAAAAAGCTTTTGTACAGCAAAAGAAACAACAGAGTAAGGAGACAACCTACAGATTGGGAGAATATGTTTGCAAAGTATAAATCTAACAGAGGGGGCTAGGCATGGTGGCTCACATCTGTTATCCTAGCACTTTGGGAGGCCGAGACGGGCAGATCACTTGAGTTCAAGAGTTCAAGAACAGCCTGGGCAACATGGTGAGACACTATCTCTACCGAAAATACAAAAAAAAAGAAAAAAATAGCTGGGCATTGTGGCATATGCCTGTGATTCCAGCTACTTGGGAGACTGAGATGGAAGGATCACTTGAGCCCTGGTGGTGGAGGTTGTAGTCAGCTGAGATCACACCACTGCATGTCAGCCTAGGTGACAGAGTGAGACTGTCTTAAAAAAAAAAATCTAGCAAAGAGTTAATATCCAGAATATATTATATAAGGAACTTAAACAATTAAACAGAAAAAAAAATTCTAATTTAAAAATTGGCAAAAGACTAATAGTAAACATTTCTCAAAAGACACACAAATGGCCAACAGGTACACATGCAAAAAATGCTCAACATCACTAATCATAAAGGAAATGTAAATCAAAACCACAATGAGGTACCATCTCGTTCCAGTTAGAATGGCTACTATCAAAAAAAAAAAAAAAAGAAAATATGTATTTACAAGAATGTGGTGAAAAGGGAACATTTATGCACTGTTGGTGAGACTGTAAATTAGTACAGCCATTATAGAAAACAGTACGGAGGTTCCTCACAAAATTAAACATAGAACTATCATGTGATTCACCAATCCCACTACTGGGTATGTATCCAAAGGGTATGAAATCAGTATGTCAGAGAGATATCTGCACTGCCATGTTTACTGGAGCATTATTTACAATTGCCAAAATACTGAATCAACCTAAGCATCCAACAATGGATGAATAGGTAAGGAAAATGTGGTATATATACACAAACTAATAGAGTACTATTCAGCCATAAAAAAGAATAAAATCCTGTTATTTGTGACAACATGGATGAACCTAGAAGACATCACGTTAAGTGAAAGAAGCCAGGCACAGAAAGGCCTATCCGTAATATGACCTCATTCATATGTGGAATCCTAAAAAAAAAAAAAGAGTTGACATTATAGAAGCAGAAAGTAAAACAGTAGTTACTAGTGACTGAGGGGGAGATGTAAGGGGAGGATGCGAGAGGGTGGTCAACAGGTACGAAGTTACAATCTAATAGGAGGAATAAGCTCTACTGTTCTATTGCACGGTAGGGTGATGATGGTTAACAGTAAGGATTGTATATTAAAAAATAGTTAGAAAAGCTCTTGAATGTTCTCACCAGCAAGAAATGCTAAATGCATGAGGTAATGAGTATGCTAAATACCCTGATTTAATCATTACACAACATACATATGTACCAGAATATTAAAATGTGTCTCATAAATATGTGTCAATTTAATTTTTTAAAAAATAGTTTCAGATTGTGGAGCATTTTGAATTTTGGGATCAGGGATGCTTAGCTTGTATTGCCATGGCCAGTTTTATGTGTCAGTAACCCACTCACTTCCCCTGCCCTTGCCTCAGATTTTTTTGAAGCAAATGCCAGATATATAATTTCATTTGTAAATATTTATTATGCATCTCTAAAAGACAAAGATTTTTAAAAACCTACAATGATTATGACAGCTAAAAAATTAAGAATTCTTTAATATCAACAAATATCCAACTAATGTTCAAATTTCTCTACTTTCTGTTAAATTATTACTAAAGTTCCTTTGGCTTGAATTAGGGTCCCAATAAAGTCCATACATTGCAACTGGTTGCTATGTCTTTTAAGCCCCTTTTGACCTATAGGTTGTCCTCATCTCCTGCAATTTATCTGTTGTAGAAGAGTTTTCTGATCTACATTTGGCTAACTGCAGACCTGTGATGAATTTAACCTGTTCCTATGCCTCCTGTATTTCCCATAAACTGGTAGTTAGACCTAGAGGCTTATTCAGACTCAGGTCCAGTTGTTTGGTTTTTTTGCAATAAGGGCATGGGGTATTGTTCTGAATTTCTATGTTGCCTGAGTGCTGCTCTTTTTTGGGTTAGCAATCTTTGAGGATCATTGCCTAGGTTCATTAATTTATTAGGAGTTGAAAAAATGTAAAATTCTAAAATGCCTTCTTCATTTATTAGTTGGAATATGTTTATAAATAAAACTTATTATCTGCTTAGCTACCCTGGGATATAGTTTGCAAGGGAAAAACAGGAAAAAAAAAATGCTTTATTTTTTACCTTTATGGTTGCCTAGCATCCATTATAGGTAACAGTGCATATTTTTGTATAGGATCATTATGAACTCACAGATTTACAGATTTTATGTACTTGTTTCAATTAATTTTTGTTATTTTTCTCACTGACGTTCAAATTGTCTCATCTTTGACTAGTGAGCTCCTCAATCTCTTTGATAATTCCAATAGTCTTTGTTAGCGGCTTCACTGCTTTCTGTGATGGTAAGATGTTTCAGGCTCATCTTAGACATTTCCTGACCTAGATACATAACCAGCCATTATTCTAAGATGCCCTGGTTCCTGTTCGTAGAAAATGGTATTTGGCAGCCATAATCTGGGCGCCAGGGGTACTCTGCTGCTACCAGGCTGGTCACTCTTTCTAACTTGTATCAATGGACAGAGCTGGAAAAAAATTTTTTTAAGAAAAAATACATGAAGTTCATTCAGACTTTTCTATTTCAAATTCAGGAGAACAGGTTTTTTTTTTAAACCACATTGATTTTATTTGTCTCTCTGTTTTCCAATACTAAAGGTCTAAGTTCTCAATAACAGCAATATAATTATTCACTTTATCACATACACACATATATACAAACATTCATACCACTGTGTGTGTATATAAATACTAGAAAAAATATGCCAACATGTTAATATTGGTAGCATAAAGGATAATGAGAGGTTTTCATTTTTTTCTTTTAATCAATTCCTGCATATTCAACATTTCTGTTAATAAAAAAGTATTATTGATAAAAAGAAAAAAAATTGTAATCATTTAAAATTTCCAGTAGAGGCCGAATGGAGTGGCTCACGCCTGTAATCCCAGCACTTTGGGAGGCCGAGGCGGGTGGATCACTTGAGGTCAGGAGTTTGAGACCAGCCTGGCCAACATGGAGAAACCCCATCTCTGCTAAAAATACAAAAATTAGTCAGGTGTGGTAGCAGGTAACTGTAATCCCAGCTACTCAGGAGGCTGAGGCAGCAGAATCGCTTGAACCCGGGAGGCAGAGGTTGCAGTGAGCTGAGATCATGCCACTGTACTCCAGCCTGGGGTGACAAAGTTCAGACTCTGTCTAAAAAAAAAAAAAATCCAGTTGGTTCACCAATTTTCAAGCTCCCAAAATAAAATAATTCCTCTAGTGAGTACATATAATTCTCTGAAGTATATTATATTAGGCCTAGTTTAGGACCTCCAGATCTTAACACAGGATACCACTGTTTCTCACAGCAAACATACAAACACACACAGCCTCTGAAAACAAAGGGTAAAATTACTTACATCTCTCACAGATATTGTTTCTTCTACTATAATTTCCATTTCTGTCCCAGGTTGAATGTCACTCCCCATTGCAAAAAACAGGAACAACTAACATCAAGATAGACGTGTAAATGCAATTTAATCTGAACTTAAAAATCCAATAAACGTATTATTTACTTTCAAAAATGTAAAGCCAAGGGCCCATGAAACTTTAACAAAAAATCCCAATTTATATGAAAATATGACTATGATTAGTAACTTAATGTTACAATTTAAGCAATAATTTTGCCTACCCAGAAGTATAAACTTGCTTCACCATCAATGTTTTTTACTCCTAATAAATGTCTCTCACACACACTACTTATTTTTCTTTCTTTTTTTTTTTGAGATGGAGTTTTGCTCTTGTGGCTCAGGCTGGAGTGCAGTGGAGTGATCTTGGCTCACTGCAACCTCTGCCTCCCAAGTTCAAGTGATTCTCCTGCCTCAGCCACCCATGTAGCTGGGATTCCAGGTGCGTGCCACTAGGCCTGGCTAATTTTTTATATTTTTAGTAGAGGCAGGGTTTCACCATGTTGGCCAGGCTGGTCTTGGAACTCCTGACTTCAGGTGATCTACCCGCCTCAGCCTCCTAAAGGGTTGGGGTTACAGATGTGAGCCACCATGCCCAGCCAACATACACTATGTCTTCTACTATGATCTCCATCTCTGTCTCGATCACTCCCAAAAGGAATTTGTAATTACTATACACAATTAGTATTAATAAGCTTTTTCTGAGTCACTTGGTTATGATTTTATTTTCTGCCAAGCGATTCAAATATTACAATTCTCAAGACTCCAAAGGAAAAATACAAATCTGATCTCTTATTCCGTTCCTTATAGCCCTGCTTTTCCTTTCTAACTCAGCCTCACTTGTCAGTTTTCCCTCCTATCAGCTTCTCATGCACTACTATTTGCTAGAGTTCAGGGGAAAGCAAATGAAGGGGGAAGTGGTTGGGAAAGTAATGAAGTGAATTTGGGAACCACAGACAACCTGACTTGAGTCCAGATTACCCTGCTACAGGGTATTTACAATAAGAATATCCTTATGATTTCTCCACTGTAATAAGCTGATTAGCTTCTTACAAATGGCTTCTGGCAAAGGTCAAACCTGATGGTGTTTTATACTGAAAACGGACACTGATAAAGACAAGGGGAAAGGGAGGCTGCTCTCAGACTATTATATTAGTGCAGAGAGTAATTAAGTCCAAAATTAATAAACTGTGTTTCATTAAACCTAAAACGCTACTGACTGTTATACTTACTATTTTCTGTACCAGTGCTAGCTATAACTGCAGAACGCCCCTGACTGTAAGATGCAACCTAATCTCACAGATGTTAAAACGTGGGAAAAAGAAGGTGTATCTTAGAACTTACGAAATATAATGGTTGAAAGTGGTGGCCACTCAACATTAAAGATTCCTTTTAACCACAAAATCTTCATAGAAAAAGAAACATAAATATGCTTTGGGGTAATATTTTATATTTAAACATCTAGAACTATAAGGATGTAATCCTAAAATAAAATGTATCATTTAAGAAAAATACTTTTAGAGAAGAACAGTATTACTGGAGTAGTTAAGGTACTAGTTATAATTCTGGTTATGGAAGGGTTGATTTTGTTTTGAAACAAGTGACCTTATTTTACCTGACAGGAACTTGGTGCTTTTCCAAGACACAGTCCCAATGAACTTCCCATCTTCAATTCTGCTTCCTTCAAAGTATAGCTGTCCGGCACTTAAAAAAATTTTGATAACATGATGAAGGTTATTAATTCCTAGCTCTCTAAGAAAAATAAAATATTCAAATCAGTATTTCTCTGAAAATCAAGAATATCAAGAAAGAAGAAAAACGAATTGCACTTCAGGCAAAAGGATTACATGCACTATGATCAGGTTTGATTTTCAATTTCCATACTCTAGGATATTTTGTTCCTGTTTTCTACATAACAATGCTAAAAGGAAGCTATGAACGTCTAGTTTCCTACTTAATAAAAATGACTTGCTCAAAGAGCTGTTGTTTATATGGATTAAAAGCCAGATAATCCAAATCAATCCATAAATGAAGAACCAGCTTCTTCGAAGTTTAAAGTTGAGATTGTTATTACCATCAATAATTAGGCTCATCCATGACTAAATTAAATCTAAGGTAAGAGCTGATAGAGATGAGAACTGAAGATTTTATTTCATAATTGGTATCACAATAAAATTAGCAAAGCAAATGGAAAAACTTTGAAAATAAAGTTGGAAAAAATATAACTAGATCAAACCCACGACTAAAATGAGAATCAGATAGTCAGAAAGAACAGTGTTTCATTTAGAAAACAGAAGTGTTTGTTTCTGGTTAAGATTTTCTGTAATACAAGGGTAAGATACCTGGATGAAAATATGTCCTATAAATCAGTTTCCAACAGGTAATTTTTAAATATTAGGTATTGGAGGCCACTACTTAAGGTATCAAGAAAGAAAGATGAGTATAAGCCACCTTTTGAAAGTTATCAAAAAGATTTACCTGGACAAAGAAGCTTCCCATTTCTATCAATAGGTCTCAAACAGCTGTTGTCAGCTATAAATAAAAGGAATATTATTTTTCTTAGTATATTATTTTTCTTAGAGAGCTAGGAATTAATAACCTTCATATTATCAAAATAAAAGGAAGTTGGTTACAGCATCAAATACAGAAAACAAAAGAGAGATGCTCTATTGTGTTAATTAGCAGAAAACTACAGAAAGCTAAAAACAAAAACAAACCAAAAACCCCCCAACAACCAAAGAAAAACCCCCAAAATAAGTACAGTCAGCCTTTATTTTACGCAGTAGTGCAAGACTAACAGTACCAGGTGAAACTGTGCAAAACAATCTTAATCAATGGAAAAATTACAATCGTTCCATGACACTTAAAAATTTTTGTTGTAACATTTAAAACCCTCTTCATTATTAATATTATACATGCATTAGGAAAGGAAAAAACAGTAAAACCAATATTTATACTATAATTTAAAATACTAGAATTTTTGAGAATTAAAATGTTTTCTTTGTAAATTACATATGAAGAGTAGTTTAAACAGGGCTTGGTTTCTTCTCATTGTATAGCTTATAATATGTAGTGACATCTTTCCTGTCCTGTAGCAAACTGTCATACTCCTTTCTAAGTTTGGATCAGCTTCCAACATCCAGAGTTGCTTGAGTGACAGCAGGGTCAACATTCCCACAAGTTGCCGCTGCTTCTATAACTCCATATACTTTTGTTTCTTTGTGTACTTTCTTCTCTGTTGGCCAATTCCCTCTTTTGATCATGTATTCTTGTAAAATGTCATGGTGGGTTTAGCACTGGGATAAAGGGAGGCAACACAACCACATGCTTTGCTGTCTGTGTAGGGAAGTGAAGTGAAGTGTACACGCAGCGACAAACCACTAGCAGACTTGAAAGAAGTGACCGGTTACTGCTTATGGTGCACATGTGTTATTTATGTGATGAATTGTGCCCTGAAGAGCTGGCAGTCAAGTGTGTACTTTATTCAGTTACAGTTAATATACCATATACCATGGTTGCTGAAATTTTAACCATCTTGCTGGGGGACTGATGTTATATAACTAAACGATAGTAATGAAATTTCTGCATATCAGAACAGTACAAGCGGACTGCCTATATTTAAAATATGTTGGGTGATTTTATGCTTATTAAATGGGCCAGCATGCACTATGTTTGAGGACACAGATTCTTGCTTTAGAAGATCCCCTGGTGCTTGGAAGGGGAAAACCAAGTTTTCAGTTCAAACAAAATTCTTAAAAAGTAGGATGTAAATTGGAGGGGTGGGGGAAGGTTGAGTGTTCTGAAGAGACAACAATAGTATGAACCTTAGAAGTTTTAACTTTATTAGACCACAGCAGAATCTCTTTCTGAGATTCCTGAGTTCAATATTTTGTATTACAGTAATATGAGGCTAGCATACAATTCTCACATAAACCTCCTGTCAACGGAAACAATTTACTTGGAGTTCCCCAACTTAAAAAGTGCTTTTAAAATACTGTCTCTTTAAAATCTGTTGGTTTTCACCGAACAGGTACTTACTGTGTATTGTCTATGTGCCAGGCACTGTACTAGAAACTGGAAATACAATGGTAAGCAAAGCAGTGTAAACTCAGCCCTCACACAACCTTGTCTAATGGGGTAGGTGGATGTTAATAACAGAAATAAAAGGGCAGCTACAGTAATAAATGCTATGAAGGTAAAGTACAGGGTGTTAGGAGAGTACATTAGCAAAATCAACTGGGACTGTGTGGTCAGGGATGGAAGGAGAAGGAACATTTCAGACGAGACCAAATAAACAGCTGAAGTTAACAGCAAAGGGAACAGAGTTGAAAGAGAGACTGAGCACTAAGAAGTTTTGGGGGTCAAAGAGAGCTTGTGCACTGAGAAACGCAGAAAAGTCAGCATGGTAAGTGAGTTGTGAGTATGTATAAAAGCAGATCACAACAAAGTTACAGTTAAGCAGGGGTCAAATTGTGCAGGTTCTTGTAGGCTAGGTTAAGGAATTAACTTAAGTGCAATGGAAAGCACTAAAGGGCTTTGTGCGGAGGAGTGACAGGATCTAATTCACATGTATTGACCATGATCAAATGGTTTGGAGGGGGGCAAGAGTGGAAGAAGGGAGACAAGTTACAGGGGATGACAGTGAACTATGCATTTTAATAAACCAATGACTTTTAATAATGGACTTTACTGAGTTATAATTTTCTTATAATAAAATACATGTTTTAAGCGTACAGTTAATAGTTTGAAAAGTACATAAACATCTGGTAACCATCAGCAAACTGAGGTATAATTTGCATCAACCCCCTTAAAACTCCCTGTGCCAATTTGCAGCCAATCCCTCTTCCTCTCTCCCAATCCTGATCTGCCTTCTGTAATTACAGCTCAGATTTTATTTGTCTAAAGTGTCTTATGTATGGAACCACACAATACGTACTCTTTTGCATCTACTTTCTTTCTCTTGGCATAATGACTTTGAGATTCATCCATGCGTTGCATGTGGTGGAACTAGCACTGCCTTGCTCTTCAGTGATGAACAGTATCCCATTGCTTAAATACACCATCATTTGTCCATCCCTTTACCTGCTCATGGGCATTAGGATTGCTTCCAGTTTGGGGCTAGGAACATTTATGTCTTTATGAGGATATACGTTTTAACTCTCATTCACTAAATACCTAGATGTAGAATTGGTAAGTGGATGTTTAAATTTATAAGAAATGAGCTAACTTTTCCAAAGTGGCCATACCCATTTTTTTTTTTTTTTTTTTTTTTTTT